>NC_083097.1:23345151-23645151 GCF_949774975.1 Lagenorhynchus albirostris | reverse complement strand
TGTTTATGAGGTCCTCAGAGTCAAGAATGACTCTTTTACTGAAAAATTTCTAGGCACATCCATGACAACAATCATTTTTGTTATTTTAGGTATAAATATATTGGTTTTCCTGTTAGGTTTTCATCATCTGGAAATCAAAGACCATGTCTGATATGTTACTTTAACACTTACAAATGTAAAGTATACTTTTATTCAGAAGTCTTTAATTGATACATTTATTTTACTTTTTTTCACCAGGAAATATTCCTGCTTCTGATTATCTGACTAAAAAGGAAGTTAGGAGAAAGGACACTTGCAGAATGAAAGGGTTTGTTCTTAGTGAAAGATTTGAAATATGGCCTTACTCTTGAATGTACTTAGGACGTATATGAGTTATCATTCTCTTTTTAGGATAAGTGATCAGATAGGTGAGGGCCTAGTTAAATAATATACACTTGCTACTTCATGAAAATATTCAATATCAGATACCCCACACCTTCCTAACCTACACTAAGAAAATAGTAATGATAAATAGGGGATAAAATGATATGTTTCAATATCTGTGACAGAGGGAAAAATACTTTGAAATCTTCAAATTACTTTTAGTCAATTTAGGGAACAACAGAAAATCTATAACAGAGACATATTCAGCTCATGCTTTTCCCACCACACAACTTAAGAATGTGCCTAGGAAGATTTAAAAAAAAAAAAAAGAAAAGAACTGTTCATATTAAATTAAAATTATGTTTATTACTCAAAGATTAAGACAATAAAAATAAAAAAAAGAAAACTAAGATATTGAACATTCTTAATACCCTGCTTTCAAAATCAAAAGAAAACAAAATTCATAATATAAGCAGTTAAAAAAGAAACATTATTTCACCTACCTATTTAGTAAATACAGTGCCTGAAATATTTGCAAGGAAGAATAGTGGATAAAAGCCTTGTTTCTATATAACTGATACTATTGATACTTACTAATCTGTCTTGTGAAATAAAAGTGAATTTTTAAGACTGAGAAATAGACTATTTGTATTTATTTGGTAATTAAACTGATTTATAATTACAAAAAAATGTTGGCAAAGTGATCATTGACATTAAAACTTTCCATATATTTTATTCCCTTTGCAATATCAACATTTTTCATGATGCAGACTTAATTAGATGCTTTTACTGGAGTCAGAATAATTATAGCATTTTAAAAATAATATAATACAAAGTATAATATAACTTCAGATGCTAGAGATGCTACCAATTTTTATGCTTTCATCTAAATATATACACATATAAAAGACGGTAACAAATAGTTTTGCTCCATTACTTGTTGTCTAGGTAAAATATGGATAATTGGGGTAACTATATTATATTTTGAAAATTCAGGTAGATTCACATTTACTACTGTTTTATACTGTATCTAAGAGATTTAAAATTACTTTTTGTTTATTTTATAAAGACTATTTTCTTAAATATATTGTAATATCAATGTATTGCACTATTTTCTGAGAAATTTGAGGCTCTCTTGAATGAGACCCCTGGACACACTGACCTAATAGCTCTAATCCACCTTTTCTGGAAGACAATTTCAGAGCTTCCAGCTGTGTCTCTGAAGAACAGTATCTCTGCCTTTCTTGGAGGTTAATCCTACCATCTTTGCTCAAACCTCTATTCCACATCCTCTCTCAGGCCTTCTTTTCCCTGCATCTTTCACTTCTACTTATTTCTATTAGCAAATTTTCCTCAAAGTAAATGTATGTTCAAATCTCTTCTACTTTAAAATAAATCAGATATGATATAATTCTCCCTCACCACCAAATATCTTGAATGACAGTTCCTTATTCACTGTTTTTACTTCCTTACATGCAATCCCCCTTCAATCTGCCTCAAATACACATATCCACATTATTAGCTATTCCAACAAATCTGTGTCATCCTGCAGTACCTCTCATACCATCAACTACCCATTTACAGGAAACAGAAACATGAGTTAAATTAGTTTCCTTCATTTTCCCCAGGGTTTACATCCAATTATTTTTCTATCAAGATTTGTTGCTCATACATTATTATCACCATTCAAGTCTCTCTTTCGTTTCTGATACAGTGTCGGGGAGGAAGAAAACTTTCCTTTGCCCTTCTAGGTTCTTTTGTCTGGTCTAAGAATTAAATCGCCATAAGGCAGATAAACAGGAGAACATCAAATTTAATTCTGTACATATGGGAACCCCACATACATGACAGGTTAAGACAGAAAGGTAAAGTAAGGTATATAGGCCATATACCTAAGGAATGGGACAGAGGCCTGGGGCATCCAAGGATCGGAGGATTATTCACAGGGCAGCAAGAAGAAGAGCAGATGGTTAATAATTAGATGTTTGCCCTGCCACATAGATGGGGTCATTTAGATAAAATTTGTCTCTGGTAGTAACTCTTTTTCAGGAAAAAATCTCCAATTTAAATTCTTCAAGGTAGTTAAGGCAGGGACAATTGTTTCCCTTGAACCCAAAGGGTCTCCTTTAGCTCAAAAAAATCCACATGCCAAAGTGGCACAGTTTGAAGAGGGCTGTTCTGAACCCCTAACAACATTCCCTACATTATTTAAAATATTTATAATTTTTCATCTGACTATGGAAAGAGTTCTTTCTGTTGTTTTCCTCCCCCAAACTTGTTTCATTTCAGACTTTCAATGAGAGACATTGTTAAAATGTGTGTTTTATCATGTTTTCCCTGCAAACACTTTAGTGTCGCTTTTGGCATTAATTAAATTGTTACATCAATTTTATAAGAATTAAAATTAGGATGCTATAAAGTGATATTTTGGTTTGTAATATTATTTGAATTTTTATAAATTGTTTACAGCTGTTCTTATCAGCTACATCTAACATATCCCTTAATTTACAGAAGCTTAAGTAAATTTTATTATTTACCTATTTAAATTATTTGCAAATTGATTTTATAATTAAATGTATTAAATCATCATTATTTTTGCAGTATTATTTCCTTCTGATAATATTTATAAGCAATTTGTATATGGCATTTAAAAATATAAATTTGATATTCTTCTAGAAAGCTTACCTGAATTTAACTAAAATATTCAGATATTATTAGTAAATCAGAATGTCATGCCATGTTATTATATTGATCAGACCTGATGATACTCTACAAAGTTAGTGGATCATTGATCATGCCACAAATACAAGGATGCTGGAAATGACATTGATGTAGCAGGTAGGTATTTGATTTTCAAAATTCAAACCTGGAGAAAAGCTAAATAGTTGATTTTTTTAGTGAACAGCTGGGCAAAATCTAAATTTAACCCTATTTGTGTTTGTATGTAATATTAAAATTTAAAATTAGTATTTTATGTAATATATTCTGACATATTTTTTTTGGCCCAAATTATTTCACTTAAAAATTATGTTGTCTACTCATTAAATTGATTTTATTTTTCATTTATTAGCTTCCAGTCTGCCACTCAAAGATGTTAAAATGAAGTATAAATTATTGGTAATATATATTACTGAGACATCAGGTTTTAATACCAAAAGAGAGTTCCTTGGTACCAGGATACTTTTAAGAAGAGATTGGAACTTTGCATCATGGGAGAGGGCCATTTGGACAGCTGTGAATGAGACTGAGAATTTTGAATATTGATGTTCCTCTGAACAACTTTAGCTGAGGAGACAGCTTTAGTTTACCACATCTGAGGGAACAAGCCTTCTATTTGCTATATAACATATTTTCAATAACTGCTTTATCAAAATCTGATATTGATTCTCCTCCAGGTTCTTCTCCCATTCACCACCACATCTTATTGCTCTCAAGTACAAAATGAGTTAGATTCCAACATAGTCTTGAATATAAATATTGAAGATTTATTCTAGAAAGAGATAGCCTATACACTGAAAGGGCAAGCCTACAGTAATTTATATTATTAGGATTTTAAAGAGATTATGTGGGAGGTGATTTCAAGAGTGTTAAACCAAGTAAGAACAAATAATAGGCTTAGTAAAGCCAATCTCTTTACTATGGATATAGTCACCTAGAAGTTCAGATTTAGTATGTTGATTCATGAACATGGGCATGGAGTTATGGTTGCGGTATTTCAACAATGGTCACCTGGACTAATGAATGACCAACAGTTAATATCCTTCAGTTTTACCTTTCAGAGTCCTGAGCAGGAGTTAGAAATAATGTCTATTTCTTCTTTACTATCCTTTCTTTTTTCCCTTACTGTGAAAAATAACAGTGTACCCCAAGTCATACACTGGACCCATTGCCTGCTTGAACAAGGCTGTGGGTTTCTTGGCTACAAGAAAGTGTTGGTACTCAACGCAGTTTAGATGTGTTTTAAAATTTTAAAAATGAGTATGAAAGTTTTAAAAAGGTCAAAAAGTGGGATCTTTGGCATGCTGCAGAGAAACTCTTTCATTACCAGAGATTTAGAAAAGGCACTAGTGAAGGAAGCACCACTATTCTTGAAGTAATCTCTCGAGTGTCTTGTTTTGGTTGGAGGTAACCAAATCTCACTGCCATCAAACTGTGCCATTTCATTATTTTTTTAAGATTTGTATCATTTTCCAAAGTTGTGTTTTTTATTTGTTTTGATTTTCATTGTATTTTTACCCACTAAGACACCATTTTCATGGTGAATGAGAGCAAGAACCATGGTGCTTGCTCATGCTATATCATCCCTAGCCTTATTTATAACAGTTCATGACCCAAACCTGGTGGTCTATAAATAAAAATGGATAGGTAAATGAAGGGATGGATGAATGATACATTAACAGAATGAGACAAGATAATTCAATATGTGCTGATCCCCAAGGACTTACTGTTGATAAATGGCTTTGAATTTGAAGGATATTAGGATTTATTGAAGAATTTGAGAAGTAACATGATCTATCTGTGTTTTTAGAAAGAGTACTTTGACAACTGAGGAAAATCTGTCCCAAAGGAGGAGGGCAAGGTAGGAGCAATACAGAATAGATAGAATCCTAAACTAAATTGTATGTGAGATGCAGAGAAGAAAATGATGATTATTGAGAGGGTAAAATCTATCAAACCTAATAAAAATGAATATTGAAGATAATGGGCAAGGTAGAGAAAATGATATTAAGTATATTACAGATTTATTTGCTTATTATCTTACTTATAAGGCACCTGAGATTTTGTTTTCCTGTTATTTGTTTCCATAGAAATGGTTAAGTACTTATTCAGTGTAATGACATCTCTCGCATTTAACAGTTCTAAGAGAATGAATACATATAAAGAGCTTAAAGTACTTTTTAAGAGTTATATAATCATGCACATTATAGCAGTTTATATTTCCATTTTCAAATTTCTTTGAAAATATTTTTGATGGGTTGGAAAAATGCTCTTCTAAATATACAATTTTTATCTAAACTGCCTAAACTTCAAGTAGTACCTATTGGAGACTAATAATTACTTTAAATAGTAATATTTTAAATGAACTGTTTTTCTCTAGCTTAATTATAAAATTTTGTTTTATAAACTACTATGTAATTGGCACAGTCATCTGGGATTTAAATATATTTAGGTTATACTTCAATAATTCAATTATCTGAAAAGTCTTTCAGGTTAAGATATTTTGAATTCCTTATTATGCAGTGTTTTCACTTACAAAGAAGAAATTTTAAAAATTATTCTATGTGGATGTAACTCAGGGTTCATGAGAGGTCTAGGTCTCTTTCTATTTTTGAACCTCCTAGTCTTGGGCAAACAGAAACCCTAGCACATGGGACCCTGGCTTTTAAGTGTCTTTCTCAAAATGTTCTAAGTCCACCTAGATGGTGGAACCAGGCAAAGCTAGCAGAGCTTTTTTTTTTTTTTTTAGCACTTAGTTTTAATTAAAATTGGTAGTTTAGATTAAGAACAGGACTAAAATAGTGTTTACAATCAACTTCTGAAAAATCACATTTATATAAAGGAAATAAAACAGGCCAGCAGAAGTCCAAAAAAGGTGCAGCTTCTAGTACTGCACTTGGATGAAATATGCTGTTCAGGGTAGCATAATACTTAGGCCACACAAGGCCAGGAGGAGGAGACAAACACAGAGGACAAACCCCTAGGTAGTATTTATTCTGGATTCTCCAGTGAGCTCAAAAATATGTAGGTGGGGCAACTCAAGCTCAGACCTGGATCCATTTGGCTCTAAATTCATCTTTCTCCATTTTGGAGCTCTTACTAACACCACTGTCAGTAGCAGGTTTGATTTCTTTGCCATCCCATGGAATTATTCAAACAAGTAATCACATCTTCCTGCGGAACCAGGGGTCACCCCTCACCCCAATGGCTCCTAAATGCAACTCCTTGTGGCTTTGTGTGGCTTGCTTTGCCATCCTCCCCTGGGTTATATGTGATTAATAAATTGCTGTTGATTTCATCTGTCTGGTGTTAGGTATCATGTATTTGGCCATTCCCTACAACTCTAGGTGGAAATCCCTTCCTCACTGTGAAACAGCCAGTAAGGAAATTTTATTGTGGCTACTTAGAAGTCAGTAACAATTCTTAAAATTTATTATTATTTCAACATGAAAGAGCTATTTCTGCTCATAATTGTCTTCATGTACATTAATTTGACTATATTTGTCAAAGTTTGTATTGCAAATTGTGAAAAAGAAGAGCTTTAAAAAAACCATTTCAAAGGTTTTTTACTATTTGTAGATGCATTTTCATACAAAGAAAAACATACACAGAAACAACAACAAATGTGGTAGATTAAAGGAATAGCTGAGATGCTTAAAAGATTATAAGGATGGATGGTCTGTCAGTTAGGTGGGTGATTCTTATTCTCTAGAATGAATTCTTAATCTCTTTAAAATCATAAAAAAACACTTGAGGATTTTAATAGAAATGCTTTACTCTCCAGAGAACACTATAAATTACATCATGCACAAAATAGTTTAGTCTCAGACAAGGTTTGGGATGAGAAATTTCTCTCATACACTCTAGATTGCATTCAATATAGGCACACATTTTAAAATTGGATATTATTTGTTCTGAATTTTCCACTCGTGCTGTTTACTTATCTCCAATCTATATGCAAAGACCTCATATTCACAACTGGACCAGGTACAAACCATAGACAATTTTGATTATGGTATTGCCAGGTAGCAGCATTGATTCAGCACCATTTTTTTCCCCTGCCACAGAAAAGCTACATTTTTGTCTTTCAGGTTTTCTTTTTACCAAGAGGTTTATATTCTGACTACTTCATCTAAATATGAATGAAGGAAAGAATGATGAGCAGGGAATTTGTGAAAAAATGAACCTAAATTTTTACACTATTCCGAAAGGAAAATATTTACAAAACTGCTTGATTCCACTGAGAGAATCTGCATGTATTTATTACTGTTTCTGATATAAACAATTTTGACATCCTGAGAATATCTGTGTTTTCCAAAGTGAATATGATTAATAGAAAGTACTTATGAAATTTTGAAAATTATGTATTACAAAATTCAAGTCTTATGTTTAAGATTTATTCAGTTAACATTTTTATATTCATCAGTTAAATGTTTCAGTTACTACAGTATTACCTGAGCCATATGGTATGCTAGAAAAATACAAGAAAGTGTTTTAAGAAAAAATATCAGTAGGAAAAATACTAAAAATAATATCTGAGATGGTATCTCTCATCAGAGTGCTACTGGCATTTGGTTAGGGACAACTTTTCTTTGTGCTGGATAGTCCCATGCATTGCAGCATGTGTAGCATCCCTGGTCCTTTGTCACTAAATTACAGTAGTAACTCCCAATCATTCTGGCTTCAAATAATTCTGTCACCCAATTATAATTGCACCTGGTTGGTATCACTCCTGGTGAATATAGTTTGTTTGAACTTCTATATGATCTATTCTGTACCACAACATCTAGCAGAGTTCTTTTTAATATTGCTGAGTGTCCAAACTATTTCTATATTTTTCCTTCAGTCCCACCAAAAAGTCATGATCCTTTTTAAAAGACTTGAATTTCTCTCTTCCCCCGCCATCCCGCTCCTGCTGTTCCTATCCTCCGAGAACAACATTCAGCAAGGTGCCACATTTCATGGACTTCAGGAAAATTCTTAGCTACCTGTATTTCAATTTAACACACTGCCCCAATATACTGACAATACTCTGACATTATTTCCTTCTTCACAAGCTTCCCCTCCCCCTCCTCTGTTTCTAGGCAGGGAAACAGAAACCACATTGGTTATTTTAACGAAGTTCAAATAAAGAATTATTTGAACAGGTAGTAGAGGACTGAAAGGGCAAAAAAAAAAAAGGGAGGTGGGCACCAAGGATTCAGAGAGACAGTAACTTCAGGAAACAGCTTCTAACTGTAGAGTTGGAAGGAACAAATGGATGAAGTTAAGACTATAGATTTTGAAAATTATATTAAAGACACTGAAGAGCAGAGACTCAGAACTAGCAGACAAGGCACTGCCAAACTGGCACTAGAGCCAGTGTCTAGTAGAGCACTGAGATGTTCTCTTAAAAGTTCAGCCAAATCACTAAGTAGGGTATAAGATATGTGTTGTTGGAGTAGTATGTTAGACATGACATGGTATAGATGTTGAATCAATTGTCATTTTATCTTGCTGAGATGTCAATAGATAGAAGACTTGCATCCAGAAATCAAGGTATGATAATAGGACTGACTTGTATTATCATCACTGTCAGGGACCGATTGATGAATTTGTATTCCCCATCCTTTAGAGTATATGAGGGATTACGGATCCTGATCTCTATGAGGTGGGGGAAGTGAATCACTTCCATGAATTAAAGTTATGAATGCTATCAGTTTATTTTGGGCTCTCAGTGCAGATGGATCAGTAAGCAAGGTAAGGCCTTACTCTACTGGTGGGTGAACTACCTGGTAGATAATGGGTGCTAGACTTATTGCTACATAATGGGGACAAGGAAGAGGAAGTCTGGAACTCAGAAAATTCACTGGTGACAAAATCACTGGCAATGCATTTACTGTGGCCTGAAAAGGGCTAGGTAAGCAGGTGGTTATAACCATCAGACTTCCATGTCTGCACCACTCTCCTGAACAAGAAACACAAACAACTGACGTTCTAATCCAGGGCAACGGTTGCTAGAGAAAGGGGATGAGCATCATATACCATCTTGGGAGCAGTTGCTGCAGCAGGGACTACAGCTTGTTCCACTTAGCACCTGGTGTCACATCATTTTTAGATATTTTTAGCCCTAAATTTAAAGCATCGATAACAGAAGGGACTCAGCATAGGGCATAGGCAGATCTGAATGATGCAATGGATGGACTTGGGAAGTGAATGTGGATGCACTGCCTCGTATCTTCTTGGTCACTTCTGAATCCAGTAGAAGCCCCCAAAGACATTTTCCATGCACACTGACAGCAACCCACCTCAAGCTCTCCTGTCACTTTGCTTGTCTGATGGAGGGCTTTCTAAAGTGCCACAGGAACTAGCTAGATCTATTTAGTCTAAGATTCAAACCTTGGGACCGAGACACCCACCATCTGGTGTTGGAGGCTCTGGGGAGGTGTAGAATCAGTTCTAACTGGAATCCACTAATGGAGTCATTGCTGAATTGGTGCTGACACAATCAAGCAGGAGAACAGTAAAGAGCAGGTGGTTTATTCATCCTCCAGCTTGTCAATCTTCCCCTGGTGTTCCTATTGGAAGAGCTAAACTGGTAGCCAGCTAACAAAGGAAAGACGTGCTGGCAGAGTCCCCAGCTTAGCAGCACAAAATGAATAGAGAAGGATGACAATATCTTCAAATTAGCATATTCTTTGAATGTTCTCCTGATTTGTTTCTTAGGACTCTGATTTTATTTTTTTACACTAAAATAGTCTGTTAACCTATGGTAAATTATTAGCTGGTGAGAATGCCTTTGAGAAACATGTGTGTTTTCCTGAAAGATAAAATACTGTTTTCGTCTTCTAAGGTTTTTAACAACCAAGTAATATAGACTAGGAGCTTAAGCCATCTTCTGACTCTATCTTTACATGACAAAGAGAGGAAGCTCTGGTGTCTCTTCCTCTTCCTATAAGGCCACTAATTCCATCATGGGAACTCCACACTGGTGATCTCACCTAAGCCTAATTATTCCCCAAATCCCATCTCTAAATACCATTATATTGGTTGGGGGTTAGGGTTTCAACATATGAATTTGGGGGGAACATAAACATTTAGTTCATAACAAATACCATAGAGATAATTGTTGGGATTTTTTACATTGTAGAATGGGGACATGACAGATACCATGCCATATGGACTTATCTACTCTCCCTGAAAATGGACTTTCCTTGTTCTCTTTGCCAGGCATAACACTGACACCCAGTAAGACTTTTCAATTCAAATTCGTGGAGAGTTAGCTATAAATCTGTTTTCCTCACCTATTTGTATAGTTGTAAGTATTTTCTAATCAATTCATTTCAGAAGAAAGTCTCTCTAGGCTCTGTCTTAAATTGATGTATAGAATCCTTCAAATACTGTGTTAACAAATATAGGGTTACTAACAGTTTACGTTTCAATCCACTGAAGTAGATGGTGGCAGGGGACACCTTGTGGTCAAAGCAGCAAGCGAATTTCTTTGAACAAAATTCAGAAATATCAGAACATGATCATTTTATATGTAGAAGAAAATGGAGGAAAGATAAATGTAAGACACAAAAGACAGAGAACTAAAAAGAGCAATATAATTATTACCTACAAAAATCTCTATCAGAATTGACCTACACAATCCAGAAGTGAAAAAAACAATTACAAAAAATGATAGCAACAAAGCCTTTTCATTTAAATATCCCACTTTTTGGTCAATGTAAAATTATTCAAGGGTACCAGTATCTACTATCTAAGTTCTCATTTCCAATCATCATTAAACCTGGTTGCGTCTTCTCATATTTCCTTCCAACACTGTACTTTAAGAATAAAAATAGTAAGAAAAGTTTAAAAAAAAGAGAATTATTATGACTCCTGATTCACAGTATAGGTTAAACATTTTTTTGTTATATAATATTTGCTTCTATCCATTTATATCTATCTGTATCTTTTATTTATTTTGTAATTATATTGCTGAACCATTTCACATTTTCTGCACGTTGTATATATCGTAAAACTTCACTCTAGTTATGTATCTTCTAAGTATATTTTCTACGAAAAAGGGATGTCATTATTACATGTAAAACATTTAAAAACTGTATAATTTAAATCTCGTTTAACATTTACATGTTCCCAACATTACCATAATTATCTTTATAGTTGTTTTGTTTATAAATCTGGGTTCTGTCAAAAATGAAAGTATTATAAGTGTTTGTTTTGTTCTTTAGCTTACATTTTTTCTTCTTTTTTATGGCCTTTAAAAATCTTTCTTCACAACATTTGTTATGAAAATTTTCAAATGTATAGAAGTATTAAAAGCATCTTAAAATAAATATTCTTATACTTACCACTGATATTTTATCATTAATAGTTTACTTTATTTTATCACATATCTATTCATCACTTCATCCATACGTCTTTCCTTCTACCACAATTAGCATTGGCCAACTATTTTACCTTTGACAATTGCTCAAAAGTCTGCAAAATGTGCAGATGAGGTTGATGGTTGGCCAGAGCATCCAGTGCTAAAATGACTGCCTGAAGTGTAATTAATTGTGATGACCCTTGGGTCCCATTTTATATTAGGATTTCCTGGTTAATGTATTGAAAAGAGCCACTTCCTGCTGTGCTCCATCATGTTCATTGATGGTGATGCCATCTGTAAATTATATGAACCTTATTCTCTGTTTACTCAGTTAATCATAGGAAGTTCCTTAGGTGGTCAAGAGGTCTGGGAAAGGAGTGACCTCCTACAGCAACATGACATCTGTCAAAGAAACTGCAGGTGTAATATACAAGAAGGTCCATGTTTACCTCCATCCTGTAGCAAGGAGGCCTCAATAGCTGTGCTGAATTTGTGGTTGCTGCTTCAATGATCTGAAGCACAATAGGTAGTTTAGCATGAAGGATAAGGAATTGTCACTATAATGGCATGTACTGTAGGGCCAAGAGTGGCAGTTTCTTGCATCAGAAACTCATGGGCAATTTCTGGCATCAAAATTGCAGGCTAAACTCTAAGAATTAAGAGATGAAGTTTCTAAAGCCTCTACAATCAAGGAGTTTTTTCTGGCACTAATGGAAGTGCCTGCATGAATTGCTATATGTACAGATACTAGCACTTTTGTTGAAGGGAGTCTCATTCAAGATGGACTGATTTGCTAGTAATAGAATAAATTGTCTTAAGTAAAATTTGTAAATAATAAATATTTTTCCTCCAGGACCACCCAAAAGATCCTATTTGTCTTGTTTTAACATCATGGGTACTGAGAGGGTCAATAGCTGCTTTTTATAGTTTTGTTTTGTGTTTTGTTGTGGTTTTTTTTCTACAATGTCAGGGATAGGGTATCCCTCAGTTGACAACATAGTTTACAGAAATTTAAATGCAGTGATGGGATTTGCTATGTGTAGGGCAATGCCCATCCCTTTTTGTGAGCCCTTCTGTGAGTATCTTTATATCCTGAAGGAGTCAAATGAAATTCCTCAGAGGAGGATGCCATCAGTGCAAGTTTATTCCTGTACTCTTGAATAGAATTGGATGTGGTTAAGATCATGCCTACAAAGATTGTGTGAACTATCAGAGCTACTGGGGTAGTCCATGGATACCCAGGTAAAAGTACATAATGTATCTTCATCTGAGATGTTGAAATAGACACTGAAGAGAATATATTAGCCTGAACTAATAAGAGCAAAATATTTACCAGTTGCTGATTGGATAGTCAGTAGTCTCAATAATATTGAATGGGACCATGGCACCGTGGCATTAAGTGGCATTAGCTGTGATAATCCATGTGAGCTGCCATTCATCTTTTCCAAGTTTAAGACCAGCTTGGACTGTAAATAGAGAATTAGTAGAAGTAATCACTCCTTTTTTGAATAAATCTTGTACAGTGAGTTTCAATCCTTGAGAGAATTTACACTGGGCCATATTAAGTATTTTATATGTGGGGGAAGGGCCAAGGGGGTCTTACTTGTCAAGCCAATTTGCAAGTGCCAAATTAAATTTAATTTTAATTTATCATTCATTGGATCCATGAGTGTCCATGTGCACCATGGGATATTTTAGAACATTGGGTGCTATGACCTTGGAAAATTCAGGCAAGGTAATAGTTACAATAGTTAAGGTGAGGCATAGCTATTTGTCCTCTATTTTTTGTTCAGTAACTTCTCTAAGATTATAGTGGCACCTCATTTAAATTTAGTGGGATCTCCGGGTATAAATGAAATTTGAGTCCCTGTATTGCTTAAGGCCATGAATGATTGCCAATTGTGCATTTTGGTAGATGTTTAAGTTAAATCAGAGACTATGTTTTAGAGGTGCAAAACCAAATCTGTGCCTTGTTATTTGCTGTATAAATTATTTTAGTAAACCCTGTATTTTTAGTTGGTCTCATTTCTTTCTTTCTTGTTTTTGCTATTGTCACCCAGCTCATATTTATGTTTCTTCCTCCAGAGAGCCTCAAATCAGTACCATCAGGGTTAAACACCTCTCCCTTAGAAATGGTTGAATTAATTCCTTGGCTCTGGTGCCATGTATTCTTTTCCTTATAACCTTAGGATCAGTTTCTTTTTTGGTGACAGAGATATAGGTAGCAGTGGCAATACAAGTTATTTTGTAGGGTCCTAGTGAGCCACCTGCTTTTCCAAATGTGACCTCAGTAAACCAAATAGCGATACTTTCCTCCACAAAAGCAATTATCTGATGGGCCTATATATCTGACATGGTATACTTTTTTCATGTGCGTGTTCTGTAGGATGGCAGCCAACACCAGGTTGAGACACACACACAAAGGTCATAGGGTAGAAATTGCTCCTCTGAGTCTGATGTCAATCATGTGTATGCTGGAATTGAGATGCACAATTTCATCCAAGACATACTGATAGCTCACATGACCCAGGGCCACTTTAAGGAGGGCCTCAGTCCTCATGTCCCAAATGCCAATTATCAAAACTTCTGACTTAGGTTAAGTAATATCCATAACAGAGGCTGTATAGAACTCAGGAAATACAGCACAACACACCACAGCTTAAAGTGTAAGCTAGCCAACAAGCAGCAGCTCAAAGTACATGCTTTGATTAGGCAACAGAGTCAGTTAGCAAGCTAAACAAGAGAAGAAAGATTCCAGGCAGTGGTGATAATATCTAAACACCCTGATTACATTAAGATATTGAACTATTTTATTAAACTAATAAAAAGGCTAATATTAAGTTAGGCAATATGTCATTGTATGCAATATGTATGTGGGGCACAAGGGAAGGAGAGAGAGGAGACCTTAAAATACGGCAGCAGTAAAACACCAAAAAATATAATCAGGCTATTTATGACAACTGTGCCTGGAAAGCAGACAATACTAAAATGTTCTAGGAAGTACCCAGAGTTACCAGTGATTTTTAATTTTATTCTCATTTCTAAAAAGTGCAACATATTCTGCACAGGTAATATTAGTTTAAAGCAGGGAACCAAATTGGTACCTTCTTGTGATATAAGAAAATAAGTAAATATACTTCTATGATACTCTCAGCATATATATGCAGAGCTCATATTTTTCTCAAAATTAAATCTGCCTCTCTGAATATATATACAGATAAATACTACATAGGAGTATTATCAATATTATTAAATTTTATTCAATCTTTATGCTTTTTGAAACCATAGATTAAAGTGATTTAGTTATTATCTCATTAATTAACATTTTGCAAGCACTTTTCAGGAGTGTTTAAGTGATTTACTTAATGCTACCAAATAGGAGTTAGAATATAAAATTCTCAGTATATTGCTCTTCTAATATTATGTTCTGGAGAGTGATTATGACTTTACCCCACTAGGATAGTCAATTCATTCATATTTGTGATGCATATAATAAGGTGCATCTATGTATTTCGGATTTATAATAGAAAAAAATCATTCTATAGTAATATCTTACTGAATGGATTAATTATATTAAAGTATATGCAAAATTATATATCTATACATGACATATATGGAAAGAAAAATACTTTTATACTAAACATATTTAGGAGATTTTAACATTTACATTTAGATATAAAACTCACTAGCTCATTTTAATCAGCAATGTCACCATTTTAACTTGTAATACATGTATTCTAACTCTAAAGTACTCAATATTAAATTATTCATTCACTTCCCCTAAGCATACAATGACATATTGCCTAACTTAATATTAGCCTTTTTATTAGTTTAATAAAATAGTTCAATATCTTAACGTGTTCAATTAAGAAACAGTTGGCATTCATTCACAAAAGTACATTAAGTTTTACTGTGAATTCAAACCCCACTGATCCTCCAACCACAAAACATAAAAGTAAAATCTACAGGCGTACAGTACATATTTAATATCATATGATTCTTTAGTATTTATATTTAATATCATATGATTCTTTAGTATTCTTTAGTATTTCATCAGCAGATTAGTATTCAAATCTGCTGATGAAATACATCAGAAAATAATGAAACCTAAACTGACTCAGTCAAATAATCTTTGTATTTTCAGGGCTCAGGTCATTTTTATATTTAAGAAGAGATCAGCTTTCACTCTTTATATTTTAATCCCCATTGTAATTCAAAGTTGTTACCTTAAATCACATGAAACTATGATGTCCATTATGTCAATCATTAGCCACATGTGGTCCTTTAAATCTCTCTTTCAATTAATTTTAAACTGTCAATGCTTCAGTCACAGTAGCCACATGTCAAAGGCTCACAAATGGCTAGTAACTACAACATTGGACAGAGTAGAAAAAGAACAGAAATTTGAACATATCAGAAAGGTTATAAGAGATGCAAGATGTAAAATGGGGACAAAGTACAAGGAATACAGAGTGTTTTACTGTAAAATAGGAGAACAGTTGCTGGATATGCTGGAGCCATATACTATGCATGTAGATTAGAGATTTTCAATTATATGTATACAAAAATTGTTAAAAGTATATCACAGGCTGTTTGCAGTTTATACACACATCTGACATATTTTTAAATAGTATTTTGAATATTTCATTGATTAATTTTCATTCATTAAAAAAATTCAGAAAACATAGAAATCTACAAAGAAATAATTCCCAAAGTCTCAGTAATGGAAATAGTCAATATTAATTTGCTGTAGTATTTTTTTCTAGAACTTTGTTTTTTCTAGACATAATTTTAAAATAATTACTAATTTATCTCTTACTGAATGCAAAGTTTCAAATATTATGTTTACACAACTATATATAAATCTCAAGTTACCACACATTTTCTTAAGAAAAGGTTATTACCTGTTTTACATAGCTGCAGTCACAATGTATAAATAAAAGCTCTATACATAATTTTTACTTATAATTCTAATATAATTTTCTATCAAAATTAGATTTTTGTAATTCCTCATTTAAGCTATTGTCATTTCTCTGATTATAAATAGTAGAATATTAGAAAACACTAACATTTACACTGAGAAAAATCATTCATAGTCTTATTATATCTGTTCGTGTATCCTTAGAGGGATGCTTATTCAAAGCAATCAACTTCCCTCTTTAAATCTGTTCTGCTTATGAGAGATTAGTTCCTGGTCTTAGTATGTGATTTTCTATTCCTCTTTAAGAATGTGCTAAAAGTTAAAAGCAGCAACTTTAACATTATGTCTGAAAAGCAAGGGGGATTACTACTTTTATATGAAAGGATGAAATGTTACAGCAGGATTACTCTGCCCATTAGTGAGAGATAAATTCCAGAAGTGGTTGAATAGGACTTTGAATAATCTTTCACTGATTAACTATCTTGGGGAGAACTGACATGTGAATTACGGAGAAAAATACAAAATTGTGTACCAACATCATGTTTATGAGGTAATATACAGATATATATTTCTAGAACTGAAACCAACATCATAATGCAGGCTTGTTATATTTTCTACAAAACTAGAGACATGTCAGTTTGATTTTCCCCAGAAACAGTCCTGAAACAAAGACAATATTACAGGTAGATTTTGGGGAAGTGATCCATATAGTACAAGTGAAGGTGTAGAAAAGAGTGACAGAGGAAAGAGAATAGCCAATAAAGTGTGATTTTATGAGTAAGTTATGAGATGGGCAATTTAAGCTCAATCTTCTTGGAAATAACAGAGAAACTATGTAGAATGTCCTCAGAATTGTTCTAAGGAAGTATGAGAAGATAAGGATATTTAACCTCTGGCTTTTGTCCTTCATGAATTGAGCGTTGACTATGACCATCTTAAATCTCAGGCATTCCAGCACTACCCAACTGGTGAACCTTGCTAGCTCCCATGGTGCTGTAAGAAGCCCTCAGTCAAAGAAGCAGAGACACATGTGTCTGGGTTAGAAAGCTGTCAGTGTTGAGGGAAAATATCTTCTGCAGATTTACCTGGACTCAGAGGTGGCTAAGACAGTATAAAGCACTGCATCTACACTGACTTTTATAGTTCACCCATTGCAGCATTCAAATCTGCCCATGACCTACACTGATTTCTTTCTGTTATGGAAACTTTACAGTAATGGCTAGCCATAGTCTTGAAAAATGACGTTAACACTGGAAGGTAAGTCCACAGGCTAGAATCCCTGTGCTGCAACTACACCGAAGACTGTAGTTAATATTTAGTTTCTTTCTTAATCAATTGTAACCCTCATCTTTGGCTAGCACTTCAGCTGGTTGATTTTTGTTACTATGTTCAGAAACTTGTAAAGGCACTCCAGTGAATCCTCTGTGTTCTAGATTTATTCTTCCTTTTCGCTTTTATATAGGAACATCCATAGAACTTTGTTACACAGGCAATTCACCTACCAATAGAGTAATGCCCTCTTTTGTTTTATTTTATCTTATTGATTGATTGATTAATTGATTGATTGCTGGAGACCATTTGGAGACCAAAATGACCTGAAAGTATCCTTAAATTTAGTTCACTGGAAGGGATTTTCTCCCCTTACCCAAGCTCCACATTGGTACACATATATAACATCACATCTACTACACTGCTTCATCCACACAATTCCCATTTTGATGGTTTAGATGAAATTTTAAGCAAATAAACCAATGCTCTATTGGCTAGTAGTTGATGTAGTTTGTAGTAGGACCAAAGGGTCCCTTTTAGACCAATTTAATCTTCACCCTAAAATAGATCCTTTGTCCTAAGGGGATGTTATATGTGATTTTACACTGTTATATCAGGCAGTTTATCATCTCTCGGATAGTAGTTTCGCAGAAGCACCAAGAACAAAATTATCAAGAGCAGAAAAAACAATTCCATATCCAAAATAAATGTCAATCCAAGGGAGGAAAATTTGTTACCTCCTCTAAGATGGAAGTTATCTCATGTAAACAACTTGACAAGTGATTGGTCTTCTAAAAGAATTATATCACATTTATAATTCAGTGCTGGTCTTTGAAGCTGACAGACTAAACATTAACAGCTGCCATCTGTAAGATAAGCCATAGTGAGAGAGAACCCATGTGGTTGAACCTGTCTAGTTTACATTCATATCACCATGGCTACACTATGCATGGGACTATTTTTTTTAAACACTAGAGTAGCTTAAGATAAAAACTGATTAACATCCACCAGATGAATTATGCTGTTTTTTAGCAGCACTACTGCAGTGGGTACATTTTGTTGGGTATGGCCATTATAGTAAAGATTCTCACAGTTTGTACCTACACCTATCCTTTCATACAGATGCTTCTTTCCCAGGCTCACTGATCAGATCATTCAATTTTGCACTGCGAAGTCACTACCACCAGTCAAACTACTGGCCATCCATTCAATTTTGCTCTTTAAAGCCACCACTACTTGTCAAACAATTGGCCATTGCCTAAGTATCTATGTAAGCCTTACAGAACACTTCTCCTACTCTGTAACGTTGATGACTAAGCGGACTGTTCATAGGATTAAGATTTTCCCTCAACCTGTCATTCAGAACCATCCCTGAAATGTGCTTCAGGGTGACAGCAGTTCATTTCCAGCTTTTAATAACATATCAAGCCAACTAATTTGCAAATTAAATCTGAGTTCTTCCCCACTGTATCTGCTTGAGCCACATACTAAATTGTATCATTTCCATTTCATGAAGGATCACTGCCTGTCTAATAATATGTCTTGTAAAATCTTACAATAGCCAATTCATGATGGGCATATCTGATTTTGTAGTTACTTGGTGCTCCATACTCAAGACCTCAGATTCTAGAAGCACTAAGAGCTTCTTTTCCAGCATTGGGTAGTTCTTTTTTGCAGAAGGCATGATCTTATTCTGGAAACATAAGGGTCTGCACCATGACTCTCCTATAGGTTATTGCCTCACAGATATCCTTATCTACATTGAGTACCCATAGCATAATTTTGCCCTCTGGGTCATGTGGCCTAAGTAGAATGACAGGTTACACCAGACCCTGACTTTGTTGCAAAGTCTTCTTTTATTGAGAGCTATTTAAATATGAAATCCTTCCAAGTGACTTGTTAAATTGGATAGGGCCATATTTCCAAGTATGCTATATACTGCTTTTATAATTTGCAGATGCCACCAATTATAAGTCTCTTTCTTAGCGGTAAGATGTACAAGGTGGAATATTTTCAAGGTACATATCACTGGACTCTGAAAATCTTTACCAGTATAGCAGACTGCCAAAACTTTGTGGATTTTATCTCACATGATCTTGCATGCTTGTGTCTAAACAGGAGGATACTTCCCACTTTCTGTTTATCATGCTTAATTAGCAACACAAATTTAATAATATGGACTTCCATACTGTTTTACAGAATATCAAGATGGCCATGGTCCCTCCAGATTATATACTGAAATGGAGATTATGGGAAATAACTTCAGCCAGAGCCAAGAAAGTGGATGTATACTATTATTTTTCCTTTGTGAATGTGAGTGACCTTTTTTTGATTGATTTTTCTGATGGAGATGGAAAAGAAGAAAATTACCACATAAATATCCAATTACCAAATGCTAGAGCCTGTGTTAATCTATTAAAAATACAATATTTGATATAATAGCTACAGTTGGGGCTAGTAATTAGATAAATCCAACTGAATATTAATATCATGTAGACTATCACGGTGTCTTTTAAATATTCGAGAGTAGCAATTCCTACTATCTCACTTAGTATATGGCTGAGTGAGGTGATTTCAGGAACTTTTAATTAAACTTCTTACCATACTGACACTTATTCCACAATTAGAGAACTAATGTGATAGTGCTATGATTTATTGCTAATTATGGCTCTACTCAGAAGACACACAAATGACCATAGAATTAATCCATGAATCCACTGTAATCTTTGTGAGATGGCTGTGAGATAGGATGTTTTTTTACTCAAAATTATTTAGTAAGCCCCTACTATAAATGAAAATAATAGCATTTCAGGTTCTTTTGATACTAAGCCAGGTCATAACTTATATTTAACAGACATTGACATATATGGGTATTTATTTTCTTACTGTACAGTTGCTCTGGTAAATATTCTTGTATCTCTTTAAGGAAAAGATTAGGGTAATATTTATTATATGAACATGTGATAGTGTCACAGGGTCCTTCCTGAAAAGAAACAGGTCTCTTCAATTGTTTTTCAGATCATGATTTTCCATTATGTAAGCTGACATCTGCCTTGTAGTCTCCAGCTTTGCTAATTTTTGGTTCCATAATAAGCAGAACCCATGTTGCCAACTCATTAACATTGACTTTTTAAAATAACATGGTCTATTTACCCTTACAATAGATTCTTTTTTTTTTTTACTTTTTCCCCCTTTTATTGTTTTTTAATTTTTATTGGAGTGTAGTTGATTTACAATGTTGTGTTAGTTTCATGTGTACAGCAAAGTGAGTCAGTTATACATATACATATATTCACTCTTTTTTAGATTCTTTTCCCATATAGGTCATTACAGAGTACTGAGCAGAGTTCCTTGTGCTATACAGTAGGTCCTTATTAGTCATCTATTTTATATATAGTGGTGTGTATATGTAGATTCTTATGTAGCAAAGCTCCCTTAGCTTTCAAATACTGGATATAGTGAATAAGCCAATGCATCCTATTTTCCTTGTACTTTATCCCAATCTACTACACGTAGGAGATTCAGTAATTGTTATTCCAGAAACCCATAGACTATCACCAAGCCACTTAACAATAGTGGGGTTCTTATTGCTATCTGTATGTGGACTGATTCAATTTCTGAATGTCATTCTGAAAATCTAAAGTTACTTCTGGTACCCAGTCCCTTGGCTTTGGTTCCTTTAAGAGCAGAACCTGAGACAAGGAAGTAAGTTTAGGCAGTTTATTTGAGAGATAAATTTATGAAACTCAAGTACGGGAGAGGAAGAAGTTTGACAGGCAAACAGGAATTCCATTTATTTATACCTTAAATGAAAAGTTTGCTGACATCGGCAATTGTGGCTTAATTCATTGGGAGCCCTATGAGGAGCCATGAAGAATGAACCTCAGGATTGTTTCAATAATAGGTTAATTGGAAAATAGATAAAATAGGAATTTTTATCTCTTACTTCTCATCCTCCAGTTGTTGATGATTCTGGTTTTGTTTAGTCACAGGATTCAGAAGCAGAGCAGACGGCATAGAGGAAGAAGTTGAGATGTTTATTTGCCTCACTATCTCACAGCTCTTTTATGGGTTTGTCATGCCTGTGTTCCCCTTCCTCAGGCCACAACATGGGTCAGATAGCACCTCCCCAAAATCTATAGCTGTAGCAATTAGGAAAAAGCTTTTTCCTCACTCCCAATTAGTCAGGATTCTCCAGAGAAACAGAAACAATAGTGTCACCGGCAAAGCCTATTAACAATTCCCGGGAAATAAAAATAGAATACGGGTAATAAGGTCTAACCTTTTTCTTTTCCTTTGTGCTTAGTCTAGTCTCACTTGCTCATAGGGTGCTGCATGCAGAGGCCTTGGCACAGGCGCCTCAGACCAGAGCTCCTAGTGCGAAGTGGCTGCGGTGACACCTCAGCTCCCGGATGGTAGGCAGAAGCGCTACACGTGACACTGAACTCAAGATGGCGGCACTGGGCCGTGTGCAGAAATGCTGCGCCCGGCACTGCGCTCTGGAGCCTGAGCGGCACAGCTGCGCCCGCCTGTGAGAACTGCGCCCTCTCCCCTCCCCGCCGACAGAGCCCTAGAAAGCAGCCCCGCCCACTGCCTGTCTGGGAGAGTGTGGGCTTGGATCTCCTTTTTTTTTTTTTTTTTTTTTTTTTTTTTACGCAGGCTCAGCGGCCATGGCTCACGGCATGTGGGATCTTCCCGGACCGGGGCAAGTGAACCCGCGTCCCCTGCATCGGCAGGCGGACTCTCAACCCCTGCGCCACCAGGGAAGCCCCCGGATCTCCGTTCCTTGATAAAAAATAAAGCTCTCTTTTGCTTCTGAATGGATCCCGGTCTCTTTCTAGTGACGCCAAGCAGGAGGACTCTTGTTGGGTCCCAGATTGTCAGTAACACTTGTTTTTATTAAAAGCTTGCTGCCTCCTGAGAAGCTTACTGTCTATACAGAACACTTCAGTGATTAAAGAAATCCAGCAAATTATCATAGAAAGATCATGATCTTTCAGAAATATCTATCGCAATCATTCAGTTTGTAGCTCATTGTGTGCTGATCCAATTTCAAGCATGTAAACTAAAATACAAGGATCACATCTTTTTTGTTGTTGTTTGCTTCTTTTTTTTAATGCCACATTGGGGATGGCAGTTTGCTTTACTCAGCCCAGCCATTCAAATGCTAATCTCTACCAGAAACACCCTCACAGAGACACCCTGAAATAATGTTTAACCAGCTATCTGGGCATCCAATAGCCCAGTCAAGTTAAAACATAAAATTAAGCCTCACACTCCTCTTGCCACTTAAGTTCTTGCAGTAGCAGTGACTTCATACTCTGGCTAGTTAGTGCTTAGTAACTTCCCTGTCTGTTACACTTTCTCAACATTTGTAAACAATCCCTTTTTTAAACTCTTTTTATTAATTTCTTAGAGTATTTCAACTACTTATATTCAGACAGTAATAATCGACCAAATGAATGATCTGCTTAAGATGTTATAGGTGACATTGCAACTAGACATTTGCTAGGACACCTTTGGAAGAAATTCTAAACGATGAGGTTTTTCATCATTACCTTAAAATTCACAGATTCAGATGGAGACAACTGAATGGATATAACTAAGTCAATAGTCAAGATCTATCCATCAGACTATGTTTGGAGGCATTAACTAACCTCTCCCACTACTTACACATTTCAAGAAACATTACCTTTCCCCAAATGAAACAGAAGTGGTATTCAGTTGCCGGTAAAACTTTTGGCAAAATGGAATTTGGAGCATAAGACATTATAACTGGCATGAAATCTATCAATCCATTCTAATTTAATAGACATTTGAGTTGTTTCCTCTTTATTTTTGACTGATATGAACTTTAAAAAATTTTTCCATTTTTTCCCATTTTTAAAATTTATAAATAGCAAGCTGTTGTGAACATTCTTTTTCAAGTCTTCTGATGTAAATAAACACTCAGATAAATGCAGAAAAAGTGACTAATCAATGAATGGTGCTGCAAAATTACTTATTGTTATCATTCTGTGCCCAGTAAAAAGATAGAAACAATACAGGAAATTTGAACAGAAGAAGTTTAACATAAATAATTATTAATATAGCAGAAGATTAAAATACTGAGGGAATTGGCTGGTAAGAAGTAAAGTGAACTCTGAAGAATGTAGGAAGAGCAGATAGAGAGAGCAGTGACTGCTCCAATGAAAAGCCTCATTTGTTGAGATAAGATTCAGAATTTTTGGAGACGGCACACCTGTGGCTCTGAGATGACAATAAGTTTCTGTGGTGCTATAACAACAGAATTCGCTGGAATTTTTCTCTCTGAAACTTGCCAGAAATCTGCCCTCAATGTGTCAAGGAAAGCTGTTCATGAGAGGTTTCTGGGGAGGCATTCTGCTACAAAACTGTCCAAATTGAGGTGCCAGGGGAGCTGCTGAGCAATGGGCTCTGTTGGCCGCCATGCAGTGTAAGAGCCAAGCACCGGAGAAGCTGTGAGCACCGCAGGAGCTGGCTGGAGGAACTCTGCTACAAAACTGCCCCAATCAGGGTAACTGCTGGTCCCTGGGTACTGCCCGCCACAATGCATTGCAGGAGCTGTAGGCACAGGGGAATCAGGTCCAGGAGGAAGTTATACACACTGCAGAAACTTGCCAAGTGAGCGCACCAGAACCAGGAAGCAAAATTCTTTCCTTCTACACTTCTATATCTCACCAGCACTCTCCACTGACACAGCTTCACTGTCAGCTGGCAAAAAAAGAATATTTAAAGAGCTAACTTCATTTTAACAGAGGCAAAAGAGTACTTTTGGAGCTTAAAGGCAATAAATTGATAACCAACACACTTATCTATATAAAAAATGAAATTAGATATTTTTGAAATGTTTTATGTTAGCATAGATCATCCTTCCTAAAGGATGTGCCTTCCTTTAATATGGTCCTTCCTAAAACCTAAAACTTTTTAATGTATTGTAAAAGTTGTGACTAATTTTATGCATCTAAAATAAGAAGAAAAAAATGCCAGAAATGAAATGAAATATCTTTTTCAGATAGGACAATGGTAGTATTTAATTTTAAGATGTATTAATGAATTCCATCTAAAGATTTACTCCCACTTCTTTTAAAATTGAACAAGTGAAGGTAATTTGTTATATAACTTCAAGAACTCATCTCCTTAACCATTACATTCTTAGTCCTTGACAGAAGTTTTATATTTGAAAAGATTGATATATTTTGACAACCTTCAAATATTTTAAGACGTTTACTAAATATAATGTGGCAAAGGGTACTGTCACAATTACAATTATTCCTGAGTTAAATCAGGAGCACTGACTCTCCTTCAATCATCTGATTAGATTACCAAAGGCTACTAGGTGTAATTGTTAGCAAATCCAAATGATCTCTATGGCTATGATCACTGGTAGACAATTTCTATAAGGGCAGAGCAGAAAGTACTGACAAACATTTCTATGGGAGGGATGTTAGGGTTAGCTTTGTTTTGTTTTGCATTTTTTTTATCTATAAAAGATAATAAGTTGAAAGTTCATATAGAATGGTGTTGAAATTTATGACCATTTTGTAAATGAGTCTGGGTCTTAAATCACTACATGTTTTAATAACACACACCAAGCACAATATTATTTTATATTCACTAAAATGCATGCCAATTCTACAGTATTCTCAGAAATTTTATTGTAGACATTTAAAATTTCTATTAAAACCTACCTCTTCATGAAATAAACAGTGACTCATAAATTTGGCATTTACCACAAATTAATGCATGCTTCAGAAGGTGACAAAGTTATTTTTTTAAGAAATAGAAATTAACAAAAATTTTTTAACAAATAGAAATTAACAAAATAAAGATGTTAAAATATATCTTTGTAGATGTTTTCCCCTGAGTTACAGACTCATATATTTTGAAAGGGAGCTTACATGTAATTGCAAACAACTTTGCTGGCACTTTCCTTACCTGAACAAATTCAACATTTGACTTCAACAACTATCTTAGCCTGAAAATGCTTTAAGTTGTACGAAATATTTCTCATATTATCTAAAAAGTTAAAATAATATTATGATATGAATGAATGACCATAAAACAGATTGCCCAAATGGCCTTTTTTTTTTTTTTTTTTAGTGAATGGGGACATTTTTATTAATTTAATTTTGACACTAAGTATAAGTTGAGACTTCCTTGGACATACTAGACAATCACCCTGGCTCTCAACTCTCTTGATATGAACGTGTTTTGGTTTTTATTTGTCTATTTGTTTTGCTATTTGTAGTTTTTTAAGATTAGCTTTGTTGCATTTTAGATTCAAGGTAATTTGAGGGTTAAAATAAAACTTCTAGGTTTTTTTATGACTCGATTGTAGAAAATGTGTTCATTATTAAAGTTTAAAATTTTCTAGCTGGCTGCTAAAAAAAGACAATTACTTTAATAGAAGGTACAGACATTATTTTGTTTGTTTGTTTGTTTTTGGTTTTTGTCAATTTGTAACTGAGTCTGCTGCTGAATTGGTCAAAATCCTGGAAGGAAATAGATGGCACATGCAAATTGGTAACTGAATAACGTTTATTGAGGACATGATCACAAAAGTCGGTAGAGCTAAGGGAACCACAAAAAGATGATGAAACTCCCAAGATCTAGCAATATTGAGAAATTGTTACTATCTTTAGGTCTGAAGAGGAAGAGGGAAGGAGCAGCAAGAGTAAATACCACAAGTTACCTTTCCTCATTTCTTCTCATCTCTTCTTGATGCCATCCATTGACCAACATGAACTAGAAGCAAATAGCAAGGGAGCCCAGATGATACATTATGGCTATATCAGTCTCTCAGGGCACAGAGAAATATAGAAAATGGTGGAATTTATATTTGGAAGACAAAACAGAAAATATTCAACACCCCTGCTAAACCTGGGCACCATGATCTCAAAAAACAGACAAAAGAACAAACTACCCTGGATCTACATTTCTTGATTCAGATTTACAAGCTATAATAATCCCTCAACCTAAAATATCAAAATTATGTATATATTTTCTAGTGTTTTTAGGCTGGCATGTAAAATGAACTCCTGTGCATATTTTTACTAATTTTACTTTATTCTATAACACATCACAGTTTTTCTTCAGTAGTTGCAACAGTAAGGCTTCATCAGAAAATGATTACCCATGAAACAGGATAATTGATTAAAGTTAAATAACTGGACTACTTCCAAAGTTGTAGATGAGGATAGCAACAAAGGATAGCAAAGGACCTGGTGCTAGCAACAGCAGGGACCAGAGGGAGGTGAAGGGAGTGGTCACATGAGATGGAGAGGGTAGTGCTGTCTGACAAGAGATGTTACTTCAGATAGAGTGACATAGAAACCCATGGCAGCAAGTAGGGAGCTGTTCTGGACGTCCTGGCTTTACTCTTTCATTCTCTAATCTACTGGTTGTTCCAACTAATTAAATCTAATGAGAGACAAAGAGCAGAAAGCTCAATGATGCCTTGCAGAAAGTTCAGTGGTCCAGGTCACTGGGAAGATGAAGAAGGGGAAAGAAGGGATCAGGAAAGACAAACAGAAACTACCCAGCACATCAGGGTAATATGTATTATAACTCCTAAGTTCTATTTCAGAATTTCTATTAATAAAGAGATGTTGAAATCTGGAGATTTTCTTTAAAAATGTCTTAACTTTCCAGAGAAAGAAATCTGCTGGGGAGGCTAATAATACTCTCATATTCGACCATGACAAAACCATGTGCTCTCAAAAATAGAAGGGAGTGATGTGGAAACATTGGAAGTTGGAGACAAAGAATAAATTAAAGAAGCTATCCAAATTCATTTAAATAAATACCCATTATTATGACAGGTAATTTCAAGTCATGTCTCTTGTGAAAATTTGATGGACACTCAAAGTTATCAGAGTTAGTTTCAACTATGTTCAAGAATGAAATTCTAGACCTTGACAAAGTTAAATGACCTCTAACTTTTTGCCTAAGAAAATTTGTTTTTAAAATCATAAGAAAATCTTATGCCATTTTTGTACTTTAAATTTGGGGTTCTTCTTTATTTATCTGATTAAATGTTTTAAAAGGATTTACTAATTTAATTATTTTCTTTCAAGTATATTTTCTTTATTAACGAGGAACTTAATATCCATCTTATTTTACAAGCAACATCAGTATACACTTTAAAATTTTTATTATTGAATATAAAGAGACCAAAAGAGAAATTTATGTTATGTTTAATATGAAGTGAAGACAAATATCCAAATATCAGGAAAATATTACTTTAATCATACTGGGTTTAGCCAAAGCATTAACCTCATAAAAATACTACCAGTACTTGGAAACTATAGTTAAAAGTCTGAAATTAGAATGACACAGAGGATACTTTATTTTATTCCATTATATTCTCTCTACTATTCCGTTGAATTAACATCTGGATTTACACATTTTGTTATATGTTTTATACAAAATTTGTGACATTTATATATTTGTATATCCTATTAAAAACAACTACTTGATATAGATATTATAGCCCTGAAAGGAGTGACTTATTTCATTAGTACATTTTAAAGTTCAAAATTATTCACCATCCTATGGGGGGCAAAAAACCCAAGAAACATTCAACAAATATAATGATAAGAAGACAATATTTTAGTTTTTAAATTTTTTCAAAAATACACATCTTTTAAATTAAGTTTGTATAAATAAAAATAGACTAAAAATTTTTAAACAATATTTTCTCCACAGATAACTATAATCACAGTTGATCTGGGGAAACTTCCATAATTGAAACTTTCTGATATGACATTTCAATATCCCATTAATATCAAGATTAAATATTTCTATTTTTAAATATCAGGATTTTTTTTTATATTAGAATTCAGGTGATTGAAAATATTTACCTGGCCTCAGCTTGATTAATCTGATCTGGAAAGAAACTAATGCCTAGCAATGAGACAGATTAGAAATATAATTAAAATACAAACAAAATAAGGTATTATAGTTGTATTTTTTTCAAATTGCAAAAAGTACAAGTTAGTCTACCTTTTTCAAATGCTTTAATTTCTAATATTCTACTAAATGCAGTGGAATGATTCATTAAGCTGAGTATTCTTGTTCCATCGAGAATACACGTAAGGGCTTCCCTGGTGTTGCATTGGTTGAGAGTCTGCCTGCCGAAGCAGGGGAAAAGGATTCGTGCCCCGGTCGGGGAAGATCCCACATGCCATGGAGCGGCTGGTCCCGTGAGCCATGGCCGCTGAGCCAGCGTGTCTGGAGCCTGTACTCTGCAACGGGAGAGGCCGCAACAGTGAGAGGCCCGCGTACCGCAAAAAAAAAAGAAAAAAAAATACATGTAATATTTTCATTCCATTAGACGCTAATTGTAATTATAAAATATGACAAGATAGAGAGTTTAGAAAACTTAAAGGGATAAAATCACCCATAATTTATCTAAAAGCTACTAAATTTGGGTGTGTTTGTTTTCTCGTTATTTCCAACAACATATTTTAAAGTGTAATCACAAATATGTGCATAGATTTGGCTCATGGTGAAATTTTTGATTTATAGTAACTTTTATCTCTAGTCCATGCATCCTATTGATTTGAATTTTTAATAAATTTATTTCAACTATAAGCTATAAAGCTGTTTAATTAATAAGGTTCCTGTACCCTTTTGACATGTTTTCAACATCCTTTGCCTGTTTATATATGTTCTGGCACAATATGTGGCAGGATCACCTTATAGTTCCCCTTTTCTAGATGTGGAATTAACCATTTACCAAAATTTCCTGTTCCTTTCTGAGGGAATATTGTTTAGAAATAAACATCTGAGTTCTTGGAGTGATAAACTACTGGAGTTTCATTGCATTCAGTTGCACAGTTATACGCATGTTTCACTGAGTAGGGCAGGGAATAAATTTAAAAAAATAGATGAATTTATACTCCCAATTCAAATAATTAATCTTCAGAGGGTATCCCTAATTTCTTTGACTTTTATATTTGTATATTTTTTCTCTATTCTGAAAAGTGTGATTTCTAATGTTAGTATTACTGCTTGTTAGGTTCTTTAATAAATACAAAATATTTTCTCTGGGTAGTTATATATTACTGATTTGACATAAAGTTAAGTTAATCTGTTGTAATTTTTTTTTCAATTTTTGGACTTCCTTTTCTCTCTAGTTAAATTTTATTTTGAATATATAATCATTTACATGTACAAAAATCAAGACTATATAAAAATAAAGTATAACTTTTTTCCCAAGTCCCTCCACAATTTTCTCTCCTTCTCCCATGATTTGTAATAAATTTTTATAGTTTGCATTTATCTTTTTAATATTCTTTTGGCAATAATAAGCAAATATGTGTCCTTAGGTGTACATATTTAACTATATACTCTTGTGTGGCTTGCTGCCTCTCACCCTAGGCAATATTTCTAATAATTTATATGATAATTGCCTTACTTTAACTTACCATTTTATTTATTTCTTCTGACATTGGAATATGATTAAGTTCATTAAAAGGGGAGCTGAGTTTATTAGTGTTGTCCTATATTGTTTGGAGCTCTAATAATCATTGTCTTTTTTATTCTTTTTTGAGTCAACATCCTGTCAAAGCAAAAGCACTTTTTGTAAACTGTGTTCCAAGCCTCCTCTCAACCAATTTAATACCCTATGTAATCAATTACTCAAGAAAAGCATTACTCAGATCAGAATAGTAGACCAGAATTATGGGGAGAAAAAGAAAAGATAACCTATCTCAAAAGGGTAATGAACTGTACTTACTGCATTTCTCATTTGCCTTTCCCTTCTCTCAAGTTAAGTATATGTACATAGAAAAACTGATAGCATATATAGTAATCCAAATAATAATAGCTAATATCTGTATAGCAACCACAGTTCTAGTCAGAGTTCTAAACCCTTTAAATATATATATGTAATTTATATATATACAGTAAATACTAAATATATATTTTAATGCTTAGAACTATGAGTGGACCTATGAGTGCTGTATAAATATTAACTTATTATTATTTTGATTAAAAATCCATTGACTTTTCATAACAAAACTATGATATTGACATTATGTCCCATTTAGCAACTGCAAAACTAAAGCCCAAGGTCAAAGTAGTGAATGTTGTACCTGAAATCTAACCAAAGTAGCCTGTATCTAAAATCCTTGGTCATACAAGCTGTACTGAACTTTCAAAATCCCCTTCCCAATAAAATCATGGGCAATTCACAAATATATTAAGAATAGTTTGTCTATCAGTATGAAATTCCTCTTTGGAAAAGATCGTACTGCCATTTGTCTGAATGCTATTATATTACTTTATTTTATTTATTTTATTTTATTTTATAGTAAGAGTGCAGACAAATGTCCAACTTAAAACCTAGGCTCCTTAATTGAACAGTCTGCTTTCATGACACATATGTTCCTGATGGTCTGTCAATTTCATAGTCTTTGTTTAATAAATAGAGCACAATAGGACTATGTCTTAATTCATTGATGCAGTTTACCAAATCAGTCTCTATGGAAGTTATTGCATTATTAGTTGCCACCTGTTAACACTCCCTAAATCAGTCATCAAAATTATGTTTCCCTATATCTCAAAACATAAGTCATCTGGAATGATTTTGGAAGAACTACAAGCTAATGGTATCAAAGGTTCCTATCAATATGCATTAATGTGCTTAACTGGAATGCTTATCCCCCAATAATACATATGGAGTTTAAAAGATTGTCTTTGCAGTAGTAATTTCAGGTTCAGTGGCACTCTGATGAGAAAAACATTTTGCACCAGAAATTATTTTTTAGTTTCTCTGCTTCTCCATCTACTCAAAAATAAAATATTAAAATTTTGAGTCCAACAGTTATTTATAGAAATCACTCTAAGAGGCTGTAACCTCCTCTTCAAACTCAGAAGAGTTGAAAATAGAATTATTTCTCCTTTGTTGAGTTTTCTTTGGTGGCAAGATTGCATTTGAGTAATGAGAGGACAGCACTGGTGCCCATGTGGCTATGGGGAGAAATATGTACTTCAACTAGAATGGCTAACTGTATTAATGAAGACATTATTACAATGTTATCACTAATAAAATCTGTTAAAATTGGGTTCAAGACATTATATAAAGAGCATTCTCTAATACATCAAAAACTAATTGGAAATCATTTAATCTAAGATATAATTAAGTGTTCATTACAAGGAAGTGAAAATTAGAGTAGCTATGCCCTGCAATTATTAGATTTTCAGATAAATGATAATTGTACTTTTTTCTCACTTTGCAATGGATATTGGAAGAAAGCAGTGCTATAACAGTGTACAGAAAAGTAAGCTTAAGTTACTTAAATATATATATATATATATATATATACACACACATATACATTTAAAAGGAGCTTAAATTGAGCTGTTCTACATGGAGCTTAAATTGAGGACTCTCATTTGCATCTTCTTACCTCACAGTCCGAAGAATGCCTTTACTCTGTTAGATGCTAATTAATAGATGAGAAAAATTAGGTTTAACACATATTTAGTAACTTAAGTTTCCCCAGTAGCGAAGTATGCAACTGGTGCTTTTGAAAGAACTTTACTTCAGTAACCTTGATTCCAAGTTTGTGTGCTTGATATCAAGTTTTATTCTTACTTAGAGTTCAGGATTTCTAATCTGTTTCTCTCCCAAATATATAATTATTTGCTAGTCTGTAACCCCTTTATAAATTGTGACTTTCTCTGAATTATTTTTCTTTTCTTTTTTTTTAAGAATGCTTGCAACTTTGCCTAATTTTCTGCTCTTACTTGATTCTGCACATATTAGATTTTCCCTGTAACATGTCATGTTTCATCCCAGCTGACAATTAGAAATTTATGAATGCAGTTTCAAAAACTGCCATTTTTAATTTGACTCTTCAGATCAATTTTCAACCTTTCTCCACTCTGCTCTCCACCCTGGTAAGTTGACCTATATGGACTATATCAGTGGTCTCCCTTGATTTCTGCTTCTGGTAAAGTGTTGCCAAAAAGGGAACCAAGGTTAGAAGGAAATAGGAGAATGAGATAAGGGTATTGACCCCTTGGCTTCCTCTCTGCAGTTATTGGGGCTCCATTGTTCCAGGTCCATTGTCACTACAACTGCTCTCAGCCCTATTCTACAGTCTCTTTGGGCTTAGATACCCAGATCCTGCTACCTCACTATTATGTCTTCTTGTTTTCCTCACCAACTGCCAATTGTATGAATGGTCATTTAAAAAAAATTCTTTTAATTGTCCTAAAACATGTTTTCCACTTATTTCCTACTGGCACCATGACTCATACACAGTCTGTTATTTGACCAAAATAATTATAAACAGTGTCATGATTCTCAGTTTAAACCATCAATAAGTCATTAAAGCACATACTATTCCAAATGAACCAATAATTGTTTCTTATATGGGAGATAGTTTATTAATGGTAGAAGAATATCAAGCAGGAAAAATGGAGCATTGGCACATAGAATTCATTTGAATAAATGAATAGAAACCATTTAGCTACCCATGTAAAATGTATTATTAATAATTAGACATTCACTTTCCTACAGATTTTCTTTGCCACTGTCCTGGCTTTTCTCAGAATTAGTTCCTAAACTGTAATCCCAAGAATGTGGAGCACATGAAAGTAAAAGAAGATTAATCAGAAACCAATTTATGTGCATAATTACCTGGAAATTCAAATGATGACTGAAGGATCTCTGCTGCACAATGAAATGCTTAGTCTTTTGAAAGCATTGTTTAAGGATTTGTTAAAATTAACCTGATATTTTACAACTATAAACATAAAGTAATATCAAACTAGCATTTGTCAAAAATTAAACAAATAAGTGTAAGTGTGATCTTTTTTTCCTTTGTGTTAACTGTATTTACAAGAGCTAAATGTAGATGGGCTACTTTGGGACACTAAATATAACTGATTCACTCCTTATGCTCTACCTGAAGCACAGTTGTGAGGCTCTCTGACTGACATGTTGACTTCCTCTCAGTAAGGGTGATATAATTAATGTGACCTTTTGATAAGGTGGGAGATATAGGGTGAGACAAGTGCTCTCCAGAGAGCTATTAGCAACTTCTGAGCAATTTGCTAATAGTAGAGCTACCTGTATTAAAATCATACTGTTAAGAAGATAATTGACAACAATAATAATGAGTATGTACAGGGAAGGGAGAGAATATAAAGTGAAATAAAACTGTTAATTACTTTAAAAATGAACTTTCAGTGTTAAGTAAACTTTGATCTGGGAACTCTGGCTTTGTAAACACAATGACTAATTTTAATAAGCCTGCAATAAATTGTTGACCTGTCCTGTTGGAAAATTATGTGGCTTTATTTCTACTACAGATAGCAGTTTTACTAAAGTTTTTTTTTTAATTTCTGTAAACAGCCAACCCCAGATATACTAACGTGCATATGTAATGGAGGCAAGAAAAGTTCATACTAAGGCATGAGCTCTCTTTACATTCTAAGTTTAAAAAGACCTTGATATACTCTAGATTATAAAACCTGCCCCATGATATACCTGTAAGTTAATCTATCATGATTAACAAAGACTCATGAAACTACGAGTGTGCTTGAAGAATATTTTTCCCAAATTAAAATGATGTGACATAGATTACTGATGCTTTTTCAAGCTATCAGAATTCACCAGTGTGCTTACTGGATCATCAGAAGCTCTCTGTTCATACAGACTCCTGTGTTTAGCTGTTATTTTCAATTAACTGTGGTTAACTAACAAGGTCAATTTATACTTGTAAACTGCAAGATTGTAATGAGAAAAGGATGTTTTAGAAAAATGCGAAGCTGGAGAAGAGAGGAAGATAGAGTGAAACATTATTACTATTATGTTTATTTTTCTTCAAATGTACTTCTAATCAAATTTTATATTTTGGCAGTTCTGGAGAACAAAATAGCCACATTTTCATTTGTTAAGAATAACAACAGTACTAAAGTAACCTGTGTTATCTGATCATGTGGCTGAATATTATTATTTTTTATAACACATGCAGAGCTGGTCATCTATGTATGAATAGAGATACTATGTTGTTAGGGAAAGATCACTGGCTTTGGAGTCAGAAGCCTATCTGATGCTGATGCTGGGTAAGTTTATTTTTTTCCATTATAGTTTATTACAAGATATTGAATGTAGTTTCCTGTGCTATACAGTAGGACCCTGTTGTTTATCTATTTTAAATATAGTAGTTTGTATCTGCTAATCCCAAACTCTTAATTTATCCCTTCACCTCTTTTCCTCTTTAGTAACCATAAGTTTATTTTCTATGTTTCTGAGTCCATTTCTGTTTTGTAAATAAGTTCCTTTGTATCATTTTCTTTTTAGATTCTACATGTAAGTGATATCATATGATATTTATCTTTGTCTGTCTTACTTCACTTAGTATGATAATCTCTAGGTTCATCCATGTTGTTGAAAATGGCATTTTTTCATTCTTTTTATGGCTGAGTAATATTCCATTGTGTATATATACAACATCTTTATCCATTCATCTGTTGATGGTCACTTAGGTTGCTTCCATGTCTTAGCTGCTGTAAGTAGTGCTGCTGTGAACATTGGGGTGCATGTATCTTTTCCAATTAGAGTTTTCTCCGGATATATGCCCAGGAGTGGAATTACTGGATCATACAGTAACCCTATTTTCAGTTTTTTAAAGAACCTCCATACTGTTCTCCATATTGGCTGTACCAATTTACATTCCCACCAACAGTGTAGGGGGGTTCCTTTTTCTCCACAGCCTCTCCAGCATTTTATTTGTAGACTTTTTGATGATGGCCATTCTGACCGGTGTGAGGGGTACCTCACTGAAGTTTTGATTTGCATTTCTCTAATAATTAGGGACGTTGAGCATCTTTTCATGTGCCTATTGGCCATCTGTCTGTCTTCTTTGGAGAAATGTCTATTTCTTCTGCCCATTTTTTGATTGAGTTGTTTGTTTTTTTATTGAGTTGTATGAGCTGTTTGTATATTTCGGAAAACAAGCTCTTGTTGGTCCCATCATTTGCAAATATTTTCTCCCAGCCCATAGGTTTTCTTTTCATTTTGTTTATGATTCCCTTTGCTGTGCAAAGGCTTATAAGTTTGATTAGGTCCCATTTGTTTATTTTTGCTTTTATTTCTATTGTCTTGGGAGACTGACCTAAGAAAACATTGCTCTGATTTATGTCAGAGAATGTTTTACTTATGTTCTCTTCTAGGAGTTTTATAGTATCATATCTTGTGTTTAAGTCTTTGAGCCACTTTGAGTTTATTTTTGTGCATGGAGTGAGGGTGTATTCTAACTTCATTGATTTACCTGTGGTTGTACAGCTTTCCATATACTGCTTACTGAAGAGACTAACTTTTCTGCATTGTATATTCTTGCCTCCTTTGTCAAAGAGTAATTGATTGTAGGTGTGTGGATTTATTTCTGGGCTCTCTATTGATTGATATGTCTGTTTCTGTGCTAATACCATGCTGTTTTGATTACTGTAGCTTTGTAATATTGTCTGAAGTCTGGAAGGGTTATGCCTCCAGCTTTGTTCTTTTTCTCTCAGGATAGCTTTGGCAATTCTGGGTCTTTTATATTATTTTATATAAATTTTAGGGTTATTTGTTCTAGTTCTGTGAAAAATGTCATGGGTAATTTGATTGGGATTGCATTATCCTGTAGAATGCTTTGGGTAATATGGCCATTTTAATTATATTAATCCTTCCAATCCAAGAGCATGAGTTATCTTTCCATTTCTTTCAATCATTTTCAATTTCCTTTATCAATGCTTTATAGTTCTCAGTATATAAGACTTTCACCTCCTTGGTTAGGTTTATTCCTCAGTATTTTAAATTTTTTGATGTGATTTTAAAAGAGATTTTTTTTTTTACTTTCCCTTTCTTATGTTTCATTGTTAATGTAAAGAAATGCAACAGATTTCTGTATGTTAATATTTATCCTGCTACCTTGCTGAATTCATTTATCAGTTCTAGTAGTTTTGGAGTGGAGTCTTTAGGGTTTTATATATAGAGTATCATGTCATCTGCATATAATGACAATTTTACCTCTTCCCTTCCAATTTGGGTAACTTTTATTTCTTTTTCTTATTTGATTGCTGTGGCTAGGACTTCCAATACTATGTTGAATAGAAATGCTGAGAAGGGCATCCTTGTCCTGTTCCAGATTTTAGTGGGAAGTCTTTCAGTTTTTGACCATTGAGTGTTATGTTAACTGTGGGTTTGTCATAAAAAGCTGTATTATGCTGAGGTATGTTCCCTCTATACCCACTTTGGTAAGAATTTTTACATTGAATGGATGTTGAATTTTATCAAATGCTTTTTCTGCATCTTTTCTGTGCTTTTTCTGTTGAGATGATCATGTGGTTTTTGTCTTTTGTTGATATGGTATATCAATTGATTGATTTGACTATTCATTTTGAATGATTATCCTTAGCAGCCCAACATATTTCTGATTCTTAAGCATATGCACTGTGAATGTTTGTCTGAGACTTTGATTCATTTTTATGTGTATATATGTTCTTATGGGGTTTCCAGGTAATTGAGTGACTAACTTTACTTGAACTATTAATCCCTTTTATGTTGTACAGTAAAAAGTCACCTGATAATGTTCACCAATGTTACTTTGGACAGAAACTAATGATTACTTCTGAATTATTATTTTATATGCTCTAAAAGGTAACAAATATATGATTATATTTCACAAGTGAAGAAATAATATATGCTTTTTGTAGGGTTCCAGGCTATAGAATTTAGCAAATTGAATGAATGGATTTAAATTTGAGAATAAACCTAGGGATGGTGCCATAAAAAAACAGAATTAAGACTGTTTGAGGAATTCACTATTTCATAGTCATGGGTTGTTCCAATACCACAGGAGCACCAGATTATTAGAAAGTGATATGTAATTGACATAACTGAAACATAGAAATAATATAGCTTAATTTACATCTTCCAGAATGTTAAATTACAAAGTTGAGGAAGTTCCAGAACCACTTTAACTTCAAATATCCTATAACTTAGCATGGCTTAGGTATGCTATAGAATTAAGGATATATATCACAAAGTTACTTTGGTGTCACATTCTACATTATTTATGTTTCTTTTAGGCAATGTTTCCTTATTCAGTAAGTTTAAAATTACATCTAGGGCAGAACGTATGTGATACACCATTTTATACAATTTAAAAAATATTTTTCCATATATTTTCTTATCTTTTTATGGAGTAAGGGAAAGGGAGAATGTTATAAATACACTAATATAAAAATAAATGCAATTAAATAGTGCTATTTTATAAAGTAGTTTAGGATATAAAAAAACTACTCATTTAAGCAAATAGCTTTCTTATACCATTTACAAGTTATTTCAGAAATACTGTGACTGCAAACTTATTTTAGAGTTTTCTATAATTATTCTGTTTATCATATAATTTCAAGAGTTTTCTATAATTATTCTTATGGTTTATCATATAATTTCAAAGTGCCTCAGTTGTTCTAATTTGTTCTATTCTTTTGATTCAGTCTGAACTCACCAAAGCTAGATCTTATTACTACTGCAATGTACAAAAATTAGGCCACCTAACAATTTTCTTTAAAGAAGCTCTGGTCAGAAATGGATGATTGCTATACCTGAAACATTTGATTCTCCTTACGTATGCACATATTTTTATTATCAAGAAGAGCAAAAAAGAGAGAAGTAAAAATTAGTTTGCCTTCCTGTGAAATTCACATTTCGTCCCCTACTACATGCTTAAAACAAATTATGATTTCTCAAGTACATCATATTCTATGTGGAATTAACACCCTGGTGAATTGTAACATTTTAATATTTTCATCAAGTTGTTGATTCATCCAAAACGTAATTTATTTTTATCTGATAAATAATTATAGGTTTCCATATAAAACAATAAGAACCGTATACTAAAGGGTCAACATGATCTGCTTCCTACAGATATTGGTGCAAAAAAAAACCAAACAAAGAAAATTCCGTAATTTCTAAAGCTAAACTCAGCACAAAATTATATTTTATTTAAACATGGAAACTTCTGTAAACACTACACTCAAATAACTTGAAATAGAGCTAAAAAGTTATTTAAAGCAGCACCTACTGAATAGCCAAGATATACATTCATATGCGCCAAGAATGAAGAAAGCCAACAGTATAAAAATACTTATTCATGTAGCATCTGTTACCAGTCAATGCTTCAAGTACTAAAGATGCATGATAATTAAGACTGATTTTCTAATCAAAAGGAGGTGGACAGTTTATTGGGATAGGTATATTTAAACAAATACAGGGATATGATGTGTTAAAGATAATAATAGATGAGCAAAGTACAATTTCATTGATAATGGAGATTAGGAAACTGAAGAAATTTAATGATTATTATCATTTTTTAGGAGAGAGCATTAGAATCTTAGTCTCGTATTATTACCCCATCATACTAAAATTCTTGTTTGGTGGAAAGGGAAAATGCCTTGATTTAATATATTCCAATATGAAACAGTAAGATTGAGAAGCCAATAGAAAATGGAGATTGAGAGCAATGAAACTAAATGTTGTTAGTTTTAAAAGGATTACAATGGATGTTGAAGTCATTGAGGAATTGTTTTAAGAAATTATATAAAGTAAGCATATTTGATCTGTGGTTGATTAATACCTTTTAACAGTCATGGTACAACAAAGGCAGAGAGTTATAGTGTCTTTAAATGAGCAGATTAAGATAGATGACTTATACAGTGTTTATAGGAAAACAAAGTTCTGCTATTTGAGACAAAGATAGATGACTTATTTTGTCCTATCTGCTACTGAGTACTTCTCTCCTGATTCTGCAACTTTCCCTACAGATGAAGAGAAAAAACCTTCCACTAGAGAGAAATCAGTTTCCTTTGTATACTATGGGGTATCTGTGTTCTAAATAATGAGAACAGATAATAAAATTATAAACAAGAAATAAATCCTGAATAAACAAATATTTTTAGAGTTTGGAATGCATCTTCTCTATGTCATAGCAGGATTTATAATTGAGGAGTAGAGAAAGGTCAGCAAAAAAGCAATGGAATGAGTGTTCCCAATTTCCAATAATGGTCTATGAGATCATAAAACCAACTTTTCCACAGTAAACAAATAAAACTAAAATAGTTTGGTAAAAGGTTCAAAATATTTTAAAGACACTGATAAACTAAAGAGATAGAGAGGAAGTGTCAAACTGTACTATAGTAACTTATGTAGAATATGGAAGCCATTTTGATTGCAGGAGTTTATTAAACTTGTCATTAAAAAATTATTTTATATTGGAGTATAGTTGATTTACAATGTTGTGTTAGTTTCAGGTGTACAGCAAAGTGATTCAGTTATACATACACATATATCTATTCTTTTTCAGATTCTTTTCCATATAGGTTATTACAGAGTACTGAGTAGAATTCCCTGTGCTATATAGTAGGTCCTTGTTGATTATCTATTTTATATATAGTAGTTTGTATATGTTAATTCCAAACCGCTAATTTATCCTTCCACCCACATTTCCCCCTTGGTAACCATCAGTTTGTTTTCTAAGTCTGTGAATCTGTTCTTTTTGAATTATTAAAACAAATGAAACTTGAAGCCAAACACTCCCACAAGATAGTCTAATAGAAGACATCATCTATAATGGGCTCAAAAGAGGTAAATTCTAGATAATCCAGCCTTCACACATATTTGCTGGTTTGTATTATTATTGATTGGGTGGTGCAGGGATAAAAGTATTGAAGTTGATTTAAGTTGGTCTTCTCATAGTTTTTCCAGTCATTTGACAGGAAAGTCAATTCCTCTATGCAGTTCAGTCCCTTTATCCTAAGTTTAAAATTATCCTGTTTTTCTCAAGTGCTTTAAGCATCAGTATATCAGAGATGACCAGACACATAAGGAAGAAATGGCATCATGAACAAAGCCAGCAGATGCAAAAGACAACATATTCAAACTCACAAAACTAAAAACATTATAATTACCCAAGAAACAACATAAAACAAATATCCTTACTGTACTAGTTTGCTACGACTGCCATAACATAATATCGTAGCCTGGGTGTCTTAAACAACAGAAACTTATTTTCTTACAGTTCTGGAGGCTGGAAGTCCAAGTAAAGGTGCCAGTAGGGTTGGTGACCTCTGAGGTCTCTCTCCTTGGCTTGCAGTTGGCCACCTTCTTGCTTGTCCTCACATGTTTTTTTTTCCTCAGTGTGTGCACACCTCTGGTATCAATCTGTGTGTCTTAACGCCCTCTTCTTAAGAGGACACCAGCCAGATCAGATTAGAGTCTACCTTACATCAAGACAATAATCTTGAAGACAAGGCATAAGGCCTGACAAAAACTGGGAATCTGACAAACCCAGAGAAGAATAGGTATAAGTTTGGAAGAAAGCCAGTCTTCCCATAAACGTTTAGTTTGGTTTCACATTTTATTGAATTTTCAAGAAAATTAAAACCTGTACACTTTTACTTTTTTTAAAATTTTATTTATTTATGGCTGTGTTGGATCTTCGTTTCTGTGCGAGGGCTTTCTCTAGTTGCGGCAAGTGGGGGCCACTCTTCATCACGGTGCACGGGCTTCTCACTATCGCGGCCTCTCCCGTTGTGGAGCACAGGCTCCAGATGCGCAGGCTCAGTAATTGTGGCTCACAGGCCTAGCTGCTCCGCGGCATGTGGGATATTCCCAGACCAGGGCTCGAACCCATGTCCCCTGCATAGGCAGGGAGACTTTCAACCACTGCGCCACCAGGGAAGCCCAAAGCCTGTACACTTTTTAAGAAGCCTACTCCCACACCAGTAGCCCTGCAAGGAACTTGGGAAAAACAAACACCATACCCCTGCAAAAAAATCTTTATATCAGGAAGATATGTTTATCTTAGTTCAAAAATAATTCTCTCAAAAACATTTTAATGTATCATGTCCTGAACACTGACTAACAATAAACACACACACACACACACACACACACACACACACACACACACTAATCAAGACTAAACAGAAATAAAAGACAACAGAACTAAATCAGAAGATCCATGGTTAAAAATATATATATATATATATATATATATATTCTGTGTAAGATAATTCCAATTAGTTACTATATTCAAAATGTAAAATAATTGTTAAAGTATTTCTCAGAGAACTAAAATTTCCAGACTCAGTTATATCAGATTAAACACACCAGGAGTAATTAAGAACTGAAATTTATAGTACAACACTTTGGAATTCAAAGGCAAATACTGAAAGCAAGTTAGATATAAATGAAAAGAGAACTAATGAACTAAAAGATACTTCAGATGCAATTCTACAGAATGAAGTATGGGACACAAGAGAGAAAATATAGAAGAGTATACAAGAGAAATAGAGATTATAGTACTACATCTAACATAAATTTAATTGGAGACAGAGAACGGAGAAGAGATAATAATTGTAAATATAAGAGTGGGTATTTTGTGAGAAATAATCAGACATCAATATATACACTTAAAAAAGAGTGAAGATGAAACTTTGGGGTTGGAAGAGTGAAAGGTCTGAATATCTGTTGTTTCACAAAAGCAATGAAAGCACTGGCAATCAACTTTTTAGGAATTACCCAAAGGCTTGTAAAAACTCTGAGTAGCCTTTTTATAAAAGCAGCAGCCCAACTACCACCAACAAAACAGCTGAATCTGTTTTGGTACAACAGGCTATGTTGTAAGTTGACCTACTCTCAGTTGCCTCTCCCCATATAATAGCCTTAGAAAATCAGCAGCCTCTTGACCATGGAAATGGTGAAAACGAGCAGCCTCGCAGACACCACAGGAGAAAGAGCAAGTTTTGAGCTACTCAAAAGCCCATTATTAGAGCATTGATAGTAATTGGCTCGTATCACAGCTCCCTGGGAAAACAAAAACAAAGCAATTCACCAGGTGTTGTCATTATTTGACTTGACTTGGCACTCACTCAGCAGGAAAATCCTTATCTCTCTAGGATGTTTCACAAAATATAATCAGCCATTTTTATCATCTCAGTTGTATGAAGCTATAATATCAGTGGAGACAATCAACTGACTTGCCAAAACATAAAGAAGGCATTTGTAGAGGTCATTGTGAGCTTTAAAAAGTTCTGACATATTCTAAGAGATCTAAGAAGGCCATAATCACATATGGTAATGTGTATATGCCCCAGTCAATACCCATAAGGTCTTAATCTCTCATGTCTGGCTGATCTTGAGGCATTGAACAAGCAAGAAGTGAAGGCAAAAGCAGAGCTGCAAACTGCTGGAGTTTGAAAATATTCCATCAATATAAACATAAAGCTTTTGACCAATGTTGAAAAAATTATGGGGTCAAGGCATTTGGGAAAATCTCTGTCCAATCATTATCCCATCATAAACCTAACTGAGCAGAGGCTTCAGAGGCTACACACAACAATGTATACAGACCTTAAAGTATTAGCCAGAGGGTCACTAAACAAACAAATACTAACAGAAGCAACTGAAACAACAGCAACACAAAACCAGAAACAACAATAAATCCAAGTTGAGGGGAGCTGATTTCCAGAGTTGTCACATTGTATTATTTAACATACATACTTTTCAACAAAATACTGTGATACATGCAATGAAGTAGGAATGTATAGACCATTGATAGGAAAAAAAGTCAACAGAAACTGTCCCTGAAGAGACCCAAATGTCAGAATTAACAAATATTTTAAATCAGCCATTATAAATATGTTCTAAACTGACAGACAATGATGTCTAAAGAATTAAAGGTAAGTCAGGCAATGATGTCTCATCAAATAAAGAATATAAATAAGGAGAATTTATAATAAAAAAGAGCCAAAAAAATGTTGGAGGTTGAAAAGTAAAATACCTGAAATGAAAAACCAGACATGGCTCAACAACCAACTTGATCTGGCAGAAGAAAGAATCAACAAGCTTGAAGATAGGTCAATTGAAATTATTCAATTTGCAGAACAAAATTTTAAAATAACAAAGAAAAATAAACAGAGTCTCAGAGATCTACCAGACTTCATGAAGAATATCAACATATGCTGGGACAGGACAGAAAGAAAGGAGCAGAACAAGTATTTCAGAAAAAAACCCAAATTTGATTAAAAACATTAATCTCCCTATCCAAGAAGCTCAGTGATCTCCAGGTAATGTAAACAGATCCAGACCTGGATATATCATAGTCAAACTTGAAAATGAAAGACAGATATCTTAAAAGAAGCATGAGAAAAATGATTCATCTTATACAAGGGATTCTCAACAAGAGTAACAGATTACATTTTATAAGAAATCATGTAGGCCAGAGACAGTAGTATGCAGTATTCAAAATATGGAAGAAAAGGATGGATAACCAAGAAGCCTATATCCATCAAAACTATCCTTCAGAAATGAAGGAAAAATTAAGATGATCCTAGACCACTGGAAACAGAAAATATTTGTCACACTTAACCACTCTTATAATAAATATTAAGTGAGGTTTTCAGGATGAAATGAAAGACACTAGACAGTAACTTATAACCACATAAATAAAGAACACCAACATGTATAATTACATCTGAAATTAAAATATAGGATAAATATATTTTTGTAACTTTTTCTTCTACCTAGTTTAAAAACATCAGCATACAGGAATAATTATATCATTGTCTTGATGGGCTTCTATTGTATAAGTATGTAATTTTTATGGCAATAACAGCACAAAGGTGGAGATGGAGTAATAATGGAGCAGTTTGTATATACTATTGAAATTAACTTAAAATTAATCCAAACCAGGTAGTTTAAAATTAAGATGTTAATTGCAATCCCCAGGGCAACCACTAAGATATTTCTCACAAAGATTGCATTCATTTTCTTCTTTTCATAGAACATATAAGCTAAATAATAGGTGTAATTTATCTACAAATTCAGTTAGTATTTTAACATTTTGCCAAGAAGTAGTTCAAACCATTCTCCATGCCTTTGCTATGAACAAAGTACAGAATGATTTTTGTTGTTTTCAGCAATTCTTCACCCACCTAAACCATTTACAAGTTTTAACTTTTGTGATGTTAGATATATAGTCTATTAATACTCATGGATAATTCAAAATTTTCTTGGTTATATTTTCTTGGAAATATTTAATTAATTTGAAGTCTATGTAATCTCATTGCTGGTTTATTTGTTTGTTTTATATGTTTTTACTTTTTTTTCTTTTTTACCACTGTACTTCATTGACTTAGCAAGTTGGTTTATAATAAAATCTCTCCTTTTCCCATAAGTAGTTCCTCACATGAAGGTTTTCAATTAATGTTTATGAGCCATTTTTGAAATATATTTTTTGAAATTCCAGGATACAAATTTGATTATTTTAAACATTGCTTTTCATTGCTACTCAAAATTCTGTTTATTCTAGATCATCTTTCAGATATATTTTGTTAATCGAATTAAAACTACATTAAAATCATACTTCATATGCTTTTGCTATGTAATGTCACTGATTTTAGCCGAATTAAACCTCAAGAATATAAGTGAAATTACTTCAGCCGACATGTGTGGAATAAATCTGAAATTTTTCTTATTTATTTTTTATTATAAAAGGGAGTCAGTTTATTTTGTACAAGAATATCCTATGGTTTTAGAAAATGTAGTATTTCTCTTAACATCAATGATTTGAATATTAATGTTATCTTGGAAAATATACAGACAGTAACAAATAATATATTTTGTTTACTTTTTGCAAAATATCTAAGAAAATATTTTATCTTTTTCTGTAAGCTTTATTTTATAGCCACTTTTTATCATTTAAAATTTTGTTTTGGGGGCTTCCCTGGTGGCGCAGTGGTTGAGAGTCCGCCTGCCGATGCAGGGGACACAGGTTCGTGCCCGGGTCCGGGAAGATCCCATGTGCTGCAGAGCGGCTGGGCCCGTGGACCATGGCCGCTGAGCCTGCGCATCCGGAGCCTGTGCTCCGCAACAGGAGAGGCCACAACAGTGAGAGGCCTACGTACCGCAAAAAAAAACCCCAAAAAACCCCCAAAAAACTACAATGAAATACCACTTAACACACATTCAGATGCTATTAAAAAACAAAACAAAATAAAATTTTGTTTTGGAAAATAAATCACATCAAACTCTAAAGGATTTTACTTTAAGAAACAGTTTTCTTTCAATGAGATACAAATCTTAATGAAGAGAGTCAAAATGTCTCAGTCTTTATAAGAGGTCTATGGCTGATTTATCAGTTCATTAACTTCCTAAATTCCCCATTTATAAATCTGAAACATCTGATTAACTCTATGGTTTTATTTCAAGTATTACCCATGTATGATGTATCAAATGTATTGAGGGCATATTAAGATTATTTGGCTGCCTTAATAAATGGTATCAGTGTGTTCCACCCTGCTGAAGAAAATGAAGAAAAACAGTAGAACCCAGGAAGTGAAAGCTTTATAGTAAGAAACAAGTTATACTTTGTCTCTTCTTTGTCTCTTCCTGTTTTGCTGTAATGGTAATTTTCCCCACCCAGGGAAATATGAAATATTTTATATTTAAGAATTATAACACAATTACTTATGTGACTCCATAGAACTCAATTAAAATTAATAGCTAAGAAGTATTTGGTTTTAAGTTATTCAGTAAGTGTGTATGTATACAGTATTATCCTAAGAATTGCAGAAAGAATTATGTAAGGCACTATGTCTGTCTTTATTGAGAACATAATCTTGTTAGACAGATAAATTTACTCAAGAACAATACTTAAATAAGCAGACAAGGCATTACCCAGTTTTCAATGAAAGACTCTAAGTAATGTGAAATATCAGATGAAAATGAAGTCAAAGTAAATTCTTTCATTTATTTCATACCCTTCACTCAATCATTTATGCATTAATCAATTCATCTAGTGAATATCAGAATTTTAGTTATTCAAAATAAAACTTGTTGAGCCAATACCAGAAATATCTGCATTCATCCATTCTTCAACCAATGATTCAGCATTATATGTCAGTAACTGTGCTAGGCACTGATAGAACAAGGATAATTTTAATCCATCACTTCAGATCATTAGAGCCCAAACAAATACATAATTTATAGCAATGCAAAAGTAAGTATCAGGATAGCTTAGAGGAAAATTGAATTTGTGTGTGTGTGTGTGTGTGTGTGTATGTGTTGGTCAGAGATCCAAGTTTGAAAACTGTCCCATAAAGTGCTAAGATTGAAAATGAAATCCCTGTTAAGTGGCCATTAGAATCTGAAGTCTAGTATAGTCCACCTACTTAGGACACTTAGAGTAAATATTTGGGATGTTGGTGTGATTCTATGTAAGACCATGGAGTCTGCCTAGCAGAAGGAGGAAGAGAACCCTTAAGAAGAGAATCCAAAGTTATAAAAAAGGAGCCAGGAGAGAAGGGTGTCATTAATATCATGAAAAGAAAGGGTTTCAACAATGGAATTTGCAACCATGTCAAATGAACAAAATTCCAGTAAAAAGAATATTTAAAAGGTGTCATTTGTTGTTTTTTAACTTGACAATTAGTTTAGATTTAGTTTTGAACTGTCTAACCAGACTGTAATTGGTTAAATATAAATGATAGGTAAAGAAGTAGAGGCAGGTAGCATATTTTATTTTATTTATTTTTAGAGGATGTGGCTGCATCTGCATAGAGAAATACAGGCAGTATAGGGAGATACAGAGACTATTATGTGCAATAAAAATACTTTTTATTTTTATATTTTGTTCATTTAATGTTCTCCTTGTTACTGTTGTTATTTAGAGTATGTCACTGGCTTAACCATATTCATGGTTTAAGGGATATAGTCCAAAAAAAGAGAAGCACTGAGCATACAAGAGTTAAGGACAGAAAATTAATGGATGAAGATGTTAATAAAGATAGGAAGAAATAATATCTGAAGAATGGATAGAGGAAATATATTGTTTCTATTGTGTAAGACACATTCCCAACCTAATTAGCTGCAGAAAAGGGCTTTAGTTAGGACTCTGGAATACTGTTATTTGTTATAATGAAAGTGTAAGTAGAAGATTTAGATGGATGAATACTATTGAGATATATAGGGATAAAGATGTCTGGGTTTATGCAAAGGAGAAAATCATAAACAAGATGTGAAAGTGAGACTGAGCATAATATAATGAAATACTCAAAATGAGCGTTTACGTGGGAGAATAACAAGATAAGTTTGAATGCTATATTTGAGATGCTTGGATTGTCATGTTAAGGACTTTGAACATTTCCTATAAACAATGTGTACATACACCTATTTAATATGCAGATGTAGAAAGCAAGTGACTAGTTACATATTTATTGCAATAATACAATTAAATTCTGATTAAGTTTTTCAGCCATCATTTTAGTGATATCAGTAAATAATTGTCATATGTAAAAACATTGCCAAAAAAGTTTTAACAAGAATTATTGAATAATAGATTTGATGAAAAGTGTCAAGAATGATTTTAAGTAATATTGCAAGCATTTAATATTTTCACCATCTGAAGAGGTCACATGCTGAAACAAGAGAACAAAGGATAGGGCTTCCCTGGTGGCGCAGTGGTTGAGAGTCCGCCTGCCGATGCAGGGGACATGGGTTTGTGCCCCGGTCTGGGAGGATCCCACATGCCGCGGAGCGGCTGGGCCCGTGAGCCATGGCCGCTGGGCCTGCGCGTCTGGTGCCTCTGCTCCGCAACGGGAGAGGCCGCAGCAGTGAGAGGCCCGCGTACAGCAAAAAAAAAAAAAAAAAAAAAAAAAAGAGAACAAAGGATAGCCAAAATTTTAATAGATAAAATGTTAATGAGAAAAAGTAAAAAAAAAATAGAACAAAGTGAAATCCACAGAAATGTATTTAAATATGTATATGCCATGTGAGGCTACTTCTGGGCAACAGAGTCTAGTTTTACTAATTTACTTCACTTCGTTAGGAGAGTGGTGTAGTACATTGCCAGTGTTACCATTTAATCATATTATTTTAAATGACATGTTTATTTATGATGTATAATATTTAAAAATTTATAAATAATTGGCCTACATGAATTGAGATCCAATTACTTTAAAAATGACTTTCCTAAATGCTGTCTAAGGCATTCTTAATGTATTACTAGTCAATAATTTTAAGTAAAAAGCTTTATAATTTTATTTGGTAATGAAAGTTCATATTTCAATTTTATATCTAATCTGTTTACTAATATAAAGAAATAAGTTATTCAGGAATATTGATATGCTGTCTCAAATATTTATATAAATGAACCACAACAAAAATTTTTCCCAAGTACTGTAAAGTTTCAATTAGATTTTGATTAAAGACAGTCTAAAACAGATATTAAATAAAGGTACAATTGTTATATTAAGATTTGATTAGTTATACTTAAATTGAAATTCTGTGGCTTTCTGAAGAAAATGAACTGTACTATTACTTTCCATAAATTTCTGTACACTTTACATATCAGATATATGTTTTTACAAAGTAAAGTCAAAAGAGTGCACACATTTTTAATATTCTGAAGAATTAAAATACAAATACAAGTTATTATGATTAAAAGGCTGAAAAAGGAAAAAATATCAGCCTCATTTCAACTGTATACCTGAAAATGTCTTTTTCAATATTTGTCACTCAATCATATTTCTACAGATACCAATGAATTGAAATGTCAAACAGGTAAAATAATAAGAGAAATATAAAGGAAAATGAACAAATTCAATAGAAAGAGTCAATGAAATGGAAATAAAGTATGTTTTATAAATCATGATTTAATCTCCTCTCTGGAATAAAGCTGTCAATTGTTACTTCTTCATGAAATTTTTTCCCCACAAATTCATCCTAGATGGTGCCTAAGTTATTTTTTCACATTTAAACTTCATTATGTTACAATATCTAGCATAAATATTTCATTATGTTACAATAAATATTTTCTATCATGAAATGTCTAATGTATAGGTATATAGTATATACCATGTATGCATACATGTAAGTATATTCACATACCCAAATTATACTTGTTTATATTCATATATTTATATTTTTATAGGGAACAAGCAAATGTTCACAATATAGGTTTTTGTTTAATCATATTGGCATTTATCTTCTTTAAAGCCAAAATGCAGAGCAAACAAACAAGATATCTGTCTAGTGTATCAAGAATTGAAAACATCATAACAGATTTATATATCATTTTATAAAAATGCAAGTTTCATATTGATTTGCTTTTAGGTTGCAATATGTGCAGCAAAGAACTGAGCTTTGGTATGTTACCAACTTTGCTTTTCTAATTGAAAATAGAGGAGAAAATTAATAGTTTCTTAGTTTTAATGAATTTTATTCTTTTAGGAAAATGGATTGAGGGAAAATGGATTCAATGCTCCTTCACTTTTCTCAATCTCATAGCCTATTCTAAGGACTGAGAACTATGAAGAAACACACTTCTTATTCATTCTATTTAAATCATAATTATTAAACAAACCAAATTGGTGTGCAAATTAATGGTTTGGTAATAGTGAGTACTGTTATCTTTCAGAAAAGAACTCAGATTAAAGTAATTGTTTATCAAAATGACTGGATTACTGGGATCTAGACTGGGAAGAATAAGAAAATGTCCACATATTCCATAAGTTATGCTCTTTACATAATTAGTGCTTTTTGTTAGGATCATAAACCCAACATTAAAAAGTAAGTTAATCAAAAAGGACAAATTTGGGCATCACTTCCCCGTAGTTTTGAAACCAAGCAGGACCCTATGGGGCCTTGAGGGGCAGGGTCCTGGTCCCCCCTGCAAAGGATATTCATAACAATATCTTTGAGCTCTTCTGCAGAACTAAAACCCTCACCAAATGGAAGATGTTAATTATTTGATGAAGCACTCTTCATTCAAGAGAAGATCACAGTTCACCCATCACTACCTGATGCCAGATGACATCTGGATTGAAGGACTGCATGCCATGCAGGCACCCTGATTCTTATCAGCAACCCCACCCCTGGGCTATAAGACTCCTCACAGCCTCCGCTGCTCCACCCCGGGTTGGGACACACAGTTCTGAGGGCATTAGCCCCATGTGGCCCCCTTTGCCTGGCAAAGCAATAAAGGTATTCCGTTCTCCTTCACCCAAAACTCTGTCCTCCGAGATATAATTTGGTGTTGGGGTGTACACAGGCTGGATTTGGCTTCAGTTTCATACAGAGAATGTTTCAAATGATTAATTCAAAAAAATTTTCCATAACAATTTGTTGTGAAGTAAACAGTCATGCTGGTGTTTTGTAAGACTCCAAATTACTGTTCAATTTTCTTTTTGAATTCTTAAACCTATTATTTTTTAATCTATCAGACCTCATCAAAATGGAAAGACTACAGTTAAAATCTAATGTATGAGATAACCTGTTTTTAAAACAAATTATTTTCTATGTTGTCAATAAAATCGGGTGGGTGAATTTTGGTTAATAATAATTTGTATGTAAACAAATGTTTATTTCCTTTAAATAGGACTTTTCTAGGAAATCATGCCTGTTATTAAATATTCATAATTCAGAATTTTAAAAATTCTTGTATAAGGGTAATGATAATTTGATATTATAATGTGACATTACGATTATATATTTATCATATATAAGGATGCATGAATGACTTAATACTACAAGGTAGTATAATTATAATCTACAGTTTAAAAATTCTAATAATAGTGAACAGGCTATATGAAGAAAATATTTCTCTTAAAGTGAATACTCGATTCATGTTAAATGTATCTGTCAGAAATAGATTGACTCATAGGTATAAAAATAGCTTTTTACTTTATGAGCTACCTAATGGATCACTTATTAAGATATGAAATAAAATTTTCTGAATCTCTTGTAAGAGCTTACCTTAAAGAGCATTTATGATTCACGCATTTATATGGAGTTAAAGCTGAATTTTTAATTCCCATATCAATGCTCTTACATATAGACTGCTGTTTTGTCCTTATGGGTCAAGAAACCCATTCCTCTGAACAGTGAAAATACATGCACACAGACACACACACACACACACACACACATACACACACAAACGCACGCATTTTAAACTCTCAGCTTTTTCCATGTTCTACTTTCCAATCAATGCACCTTCTCATTGACTCCCTTTCAACAGGATATAGAAGAGGACTTTCTGTATTTTGCAAGTTTTATAAATCTTGGATAAAATGTGTGAAAAGAGGCTATACCTTTTAAAAAGTTTAGGCAATCTGTGCAAGACTTACCCAAATAGCAAAATCAGCCTACACCTGTCCCGCAGAATAGCCTATGTAAGGGAAGACTCTTTGAGAATAAACTGAGGAGATTCTTTGAAGGGATTCATCTAGGCAAAGAGAGGATGCTGTCATCCTCCTACCTCCATGGGACAGGGAAATATAGGCTAAAGGAAGGTCAAAAAAATTCTACAGAGAAAAGAGGGATAACTCTCAGAAGGGGAAGCTCACACCCCACTCTGTGTTTCTATGGGAGGGAAACAAGTGAGAATATTCATTGTACCTGTTTTTGCTTTTTGAATAGAAAATGCTTAAGGTGAGAGGCTAATTAGAATCACTCGTGATATTGAGCAAAGAGAAAGGGCAGAAATCAGTTAACTTTCACTTGCATTAGCAAGGATTTATGATGCTACTTTTGGACCCCACTGAGATTTGTAAATGAAAACTCATCTTTAAAAGATTTTTCCCTGACAATATCTGCTTTGGTGAAGAAAATTTAGAAGAAAAAAAGCTTCAGATGCACTATTTTGGGGGGCATAACAGAAGTAGTAGTAGTTGAGTTCAGTCACATCGGTGAATTGGACAGAGAAAGAGCATCTTTAGGCTTACCATCACAAAGTGGTACTGATGGCCAGACCACAACAGCACTGGTATTTAAGAATTAGGATGGTTTTCTCTAATTCCACTTCCTCCAATCAATTGCCTTGGAAGATCTAGCTACAGGACGGGGATGGAGAATAAAAGAAGCAGGTAGAAAAGTGCAAGATAAAACCAAGTACAGGTTTTCAATCCAAAAGCTAAACGGAGGAACTTGAATGGAACTTGGAATTGCATGTGAGGATTTTGAATTAGACAGGAGTTTGGCCAAGTTTTTGTTTGCTTGTTTGCTTGTTTATAGAATCTTGAAGTAACAAAATAGCTACCGGATCTCCCTGACAATTCCAATATACTATATTTGAAAGTGCTGAAAAGAGAAAAAATAATTTCCTGACCACACTGCAATATATTCTGCTAATTTGATGAAATGACTTTACTTTGTTAGAATTACATTAATTAATAAGTGTTTCAATGCATATCTTCTGGTGTTTCTGAATCTCCCATTTTTCTATGTGGTTATTCCTTTATGATATACAATAACCTGATAACTTATAATTAATACAATTCATTGATAAATAGCTAATTTCCCTCCATGGAATAAAATAAGCCACAGGGAATACGGAAACATACAAGTGTCCAAAATGTAAGGTACATTCAGATAGATATCTCAGCACCGTCACTGTATTTTCAAAATTAAATCACTATGATAATTTTAAAAATGATTTTAATCCTTATCAACCACCGCATTGTATACTCACAGAATTACACAAATCTTGGAAATTATGTGGTTTTGGTCATTTACTCACGTCTATGGCCTCTTTCTGATAAGTTTCTTGCCCACACATTACCATACTTTTATCAGGTCTTTGATAAAGTCAACAAGAACCAGGATGATTTAAGATAAAGAAGAATTATTCACATTTGTTAGGAAACACAAGGGGAGAAGCACATTTCCCAATGGGGTACATATGATCAATGCTGACTAGCTCACCTGATCAGAGAGCAGAGGCCAAAACACACAAAACTACAAGGAAATGAGTAGTAGAAGCCCTATATAAACAAGGGCCCTGAGTGGTCCAAAAAGACTGTAGAATGAGACAAAAAAATAAAATCTTTCACTTGGTTACGGATGAGGGGAAAGAAGGATGCATTCCACAGCATTACTGGTCATGAGAGCTGCTCTCAAACAGCTATTTCTACATTGATAACCAGCATATTGATGCATTATATCTCATTTTGTTTCCATGGGGAAAAGAGAAACACATAGTGAGACATTAGAAAAAGTATTATTTTGACACAGTTAAGCCAATTATTTCAAAGGAGTAAACTATTAGAAAGAAAATGCAGTATTTGAAATGCAGTCATATAGAAAATTGTCCCCAGATTGAATAAATAAAGTATAAGCTGTTTGTTGGAATTTATTCTTCAATTTGTTTTCTTATGTTTCATGCTAGAAAGGAAATGCTATCAAAGTTAGACTAACCTCAATTTTATACTTTCTCCATCTTCCTTCCATTTTCTTCACAAACACATTTCTCCTAAGATTGTACTACCAGAGATGACAATTTATTTTGTGGGTTACTCCAGCACAAATGATGTCTTTAGTAAATTTCATTTGCCCACAGCAAATGGGGGAGACAATGATCAGATTAATAGAAATGTTTCTTTCTTTGTAAGAGTGAATAAGTGGATAATATAGTAAACAGGTAGAAGGCCTTTTAACATCAGAAATTCTTGATGTAAAATGTCCTGTTCTATAAAACACACATTTTTTTTTGTACTTTCTACTTGCTGTAGTTATAGTAGCCAAAGTTGGAGCAGAAAAAGACAGAGCCTCTGATCTGATGTGATGACTATCATATAACTATATGATAACCATGGTTTTCGATTTATTAAATTGAACCATAGAAAATTGACATCATGTTAAAAAATTTCCCAAACCAGCCATTTCTTATGGCTCAATATAAAAGGATGCCTTGACTCAATGGCCCAGGTGCAGAGGTATGAGACAGGGGTTAGTAAGTCACAGAGGGCGACTTTCTTTCCTGTCTAGGTTCACAATTAGGACTCCCTTTGTCAAATTTGATATCTATCTTGATATATATACATATGCTATAGTGTAAACCGTTACATTTGACTCTTTTTGTAATGCAAGTGACTGACTTAAGCTTGATAGCCTAAGCATCCACTTCAAAGATGGCTATAGATAAAGAATAAACACATTGCCTGCCGGGCTGCCCATCCTTCCTTTTTTTTAGAGATCTTGATTGATTTTCATAACTGACCATTTGGGTCATTTGATTTTTCTCTTCCTGTGCTTTAATCGTCCTGCTCTTGTGTCTTAAATTCACTAACAAAAAATGAGACCAAGAATCTCTGGGTCCCCACCTCAACCCCAATAAAACCCCAATAAAATATATGCTCCAGAACTTTTAAGTAATAAACCTCCTTATTTTTTCAGTTTCCTGATGGTTATTACTGAGTTTGTCTTGTTATCATAGTAACCACAAGAGCCAGTCCAGCTGCAGCACTGGTTATCAGTAGGATGAGACTGGCACACTATATATATTCCTCTATAAATAAAATGGTTTGATAAAATGTGTTGTAGTAATGAAAAAATTTAACACTTGATTTCAAGTTTCACCAGTTACACTTGTCCTATAGTTAGTACTGTCCACATTATTTGGGTAATTGTAGTTTCTTTGTTAGGCCAAAAAAATAAAGGCATGAGATAAATATATTCTACAGAGAAGTAGGTAATGAGAAGAAAAAGCCATATATCCCTGTCCTATCCCATTCATAGATCAGAGCTGAAATTCTAAGCTGAGGTTCTTAGCCAGTACTAAATGAAATATAGACATTTAAAATTGCAACTAAAAACTTTAGATTTCCTTTCTAAAATGAATCACTTTACTTTGCTAGCCAAATATCACTACATGCTGACAAGTTAATTAGCTACTCCTAGAATCCATGAGATACTGAAGTGCACATTAAATTAATAAGAAGGGAAATAGATAGGAATCCAAGAATTAGGCAATGATGTCCTAATTTTTAGGTTCCATTTTCCAAGAAGCCTATTATAAAAAGTATTTCTTGAGAAAAAAATAATTCATTCCTCCTGAATTGACCTGTCTCCTCACCTCTAATTATTTTGTACAATAATTGTGTTCTCCATTACAATTGATTGAAGCTGAAGTCAAATGTTAAAAATTTTTATCAATAGCACACATTTTAGCATTTTATCAATAGCACACATACACATATATCTCTATCTATCTATCTATCTATAGAGAGAGAGAGAGATTAGAGCATATTTGCTATCAATAGCACACATACATATATATCTCTATCTATCTATATATAGAGAGAGATTAGAGAATATTCGAGAATTAATTGTGAGTTAAACAGTTTTGCTTTAGATTTGCACACAAACTTTTTAATTAGTACTTAAGCCATATGGATGTAAATACTACCTGTTACTGAAATTAGAAGTATAGCACTTATTTGTAATCAATGTGAAATTAAATTAAGTGACGCCATAAGACAGACATGGACATAGACATTCAGTAACTTTTGCGCTACAATATGTTCACTGATGTTTTGAAGAACATGAACAATCAGTATGCAAAAATTACTGGGCCTGATCTTGTCAACTTCTTTAAGGAACAGATGTGCTGTTTTTATGGTTCACTCAAGTAGCAAGCCCATTATTGTTTCTAGTGTGCATACATTGAAACAATTATAAAGATGTCAAAATTGTGTTCCATCTTTTTCCAATAGGTGTGGTGGAAATTTGTCATGATTTTAGTCACGCAGCAAGTTTTGAATGCCTCCTATTTACATTTAAGTGAATTCTCATACCATTGTTATTTCTCACCAAGGTGCATGTCAGAAATTTGCTTTCCTAGCTTCTCTTACAGCTAGGATGTTTCACAATGGGTCCATCTTGTCAATTCTAAATATGAGACTTTCATCCAGAAAAGAGGAATGAAGGCAGCAAACACCATACATGATCCAAGTACGGCAAGAATGATGGCCAAATCACGTGGACTTCAGGGACAAAAGTGCAAAAAGTTTCTGGCATCCAGTACCCACATCAACAGTGTAAAATGGCAGTTGTGGGGTCTTCGATGGAACGTTCCCATGTTATGACTTGTGGTTATGTAGTAAGTAATCTCTAGGCCTGACTTTTTAACCCACCTAAAGATCCAAATATCTTTCAGTAAATTCCATTTATATTTTAATTGGCTAGTTTCTTGTTTTCTTTTCCTTTTTTTTTTTCTATCTAAAAATACTCACTATATCAGAAATTGATGGAAAACATGATTACAGGCAATGGAACCTCAAGGAAATGAAAATCCATCTCTGGTTATCTGCCCTGATTGTATTAGCAATCAGGGAGGATCCAGTTGATATTGAAAGGTAACACTTTGCCAGACAGTAGCAAAAGAGTTACTTAAATTTTCAACCATGGTTACTGGTATAAACTACCTACACTTAATGTTTCTAGTGACATGATGTGGGCATGAAAAATACAAGGTCTATAGGATAGGCTGATTACTTCTAATTTTACTGTAGCCTTAGAGAAAGATAATAACTCTTTCCCCCAATTTCTCAACTTGGGGAATGATCAGATAAATAGGAGTTGTCTATGGTCATGCTGAAAGAATTTATCTCAATGTCACTGCAGAACTAAAGTAACCAAAAGTCAAATTCAAAGATGGCAGAAATTTATTTTCATTTGAATCGTCAGCTTGGCTATGGTTTTTATTAAAATTTCAGTGAATCATTGTAAAAGTGTGAGACTCTGAGAACCGTAATGGAGCAATATGGGAGGTATAGATCATTCAGCAAATTCCCAAACCCTACAGAATTTCCATTGCCAACAATAGCTTCTCCTCTTTCACTCTCTCATGTGTCTGTTTCTGTTTTGCTTAAACGTTCTACAATAATCTGTTTCAGTCAGGTGCCTTGCTGGGGATGTAGATGTTCCTCCACCCTCACTCTGGCTTCACTTCATTGCCTTCAGTTTTATACTCAAGTCAATTCCTGTTTGCTTAAGAGTAGATGACTAATAAGAACCTGCTGTATAAAAAAATAAATAAAATTAAAAATTCAAAAATTCAAAAAAAATAAAAGCAAAACAAAAAAAGAGTGGATGAGGTTGGGCAAACCTGGAATAAATTTTTACAGCAAAATAATTTCAAGATTTTGCTAGAAGATATTACCAGAAATGTAGATAATGTATGTAGGAATGGATTCTGATGATTTTAGGTCTTTAAGAGCTTAACATAAGAACTAATAAACATATACATACCAGAGAGTCCAAATTCAATGCACTAGTTAAATGGTGGAAAACTTTCTCTGTAAAAAGCCAGATAGTAATTATTTTAAGCTTTTACAGAATACATTATTAAGATTTATCTGGTTTTTGTGTAGAAATTAGACTTGTAGGAGTGTACTAGCAGCAGTGGAGGACCAATTAGGATAAGGTTCGGGGGCACAATGCAGAGTCGATGATTGCTTAGGTTAGATTGGTAATGGTGGTGGTAGTGGGCTAGGGTGGCAGTGGTGATCATAGTAATAGTAGTACTGAATAGGGTTGTTGTGAATACCTTCATGGTAGTAGTGATAGTGGTGGTGGTAATGATAGTGGTGGTAGTGGTGGTGGTGGTCTAAGGTGGTAGCAGTGGTAGCAGTGGGAATAATGATGGTTGTCTCTATTTCCTCCTCTATAAGATGAAGTTATGTGACTCCTAGAGTGGCTATAAGAATTAAATTAACTGAAACATTGGAAGAATGAGAAATGTGCTAAACAAAGTAAGCACACAATAAATGCTGACTGAATATATTATCTTGTTTCCATAACCACTAACCTGACTAACTGTTCCACTTTCTAACTCTGCGTGGCATACCCAGTGAGGTTCTCTTCTCTAGTAACATTGAACATGCTGTATATTGTTTTTTTTTTTTTTTTTTTTTTTTTTTGCGGTACTCGGGCCTCTCACTGTTGTGGCCTCTCCCGTTGCGGAGCACAGGCTGTGGACACGCAGGCTCAGCGGCCATGGCTCACGGGCCCAGCCGCTCCGCGGCATGTGGGATCTTCCCAGACCGGGGCACGAACCCGTGTCCCCTGCATCGGCAGGCGGACTCTTAACCACTGCGCCACCAGGGAAGCCCTGTATATTGTTTTTTTGAACATCATACTTTAAATGAGTAATTCACCTTGCCAGGACATTCTACTTCCTCATCTTCAACTATTTGATCTATATGTGTCTTTCAAAGTACAATAAAAAATGATCACTTTTAAAGCTTTCTACATCCTTCAAAAAAAAAAAGAATATTTTCTATAAATAAGTGCCTGCCCAATAGACTTCTTCAGTCACTTAGCATTTGATCATTTTCTAAATTATGAAAATAAATAACCAAAATATATTGAAAAATACATCAATAAATGCATGCATAATATAATATAGGGCACTTATAATGTCCATATTCACCAGTGATAAATTAAAAAGCCAAAAAATTTTACTATGCCATAGTCAATAATATTACAAAAAAAAATTCTTACAGGTATTTTTTTTCTTTAGGGATTTTCAAAATGCTTACAATATTTAAGGCACAGTTATTTTTACTTCTTATAGTTTTTTAGACAAAAGCTATAAAAGGGAAAATAGAATAGGAGCACCAATTACTTGTGTAAAATTTAAAATATTTCCATAATTTTAGTCATGGGGAAACAATTACAGGAATAATCATTACATGTGTAATGTGTCTTTGTTAGGATAAATACAACTTTACTATTTGTGTGTTATTAATATCAAGGACAAATGCACTAATATAAATTTTCTCCTTATTGAAAGAACATCATGAGATTCATTCATTTTGACAGGTAGAAATTTCTGGAATAAATAGACAAAGTAGACATATAAGTCAAGTTCATCGCAAGTAAATTTAAAGTCGAAAAAATTAATCAATAATGAGGTGATGGAATTTTAGATGAGCTGCAGGATGATTTGGGTTTTGTCATGTTAATATCATCATGTATAACTGGGAACATCTGCCATCTGCTTTATTCTGTACGGTAATGCAAAATTTCATATATCTATATAATAACATAGTAAGTCTTATTACTCAAAAGATCTTAACCACAGTCAGGTGAATACTCTGAGACAGTGAGTGATTGGCGAGCCTTAGTTATTCTCTGTGATACGATTTATAAACCACCTAGCATTGTTAGACACAGTATTCCTAGGACTGTAACATGGAAAGAATATAGTAATATAACATCAAGTTTTTTGTACATTTCCTGACTTGATGTAGATATTTTTAAAGTATTATTCCCCCTTTTTTTAAAAAAAAATATGATTTCAAGTATATTGTAACCCTTCAGTAATGAAATAGTTTCTCATAGAAAATGCCAATATATGTGGAAGAATTATAGCATTATTTTAAGGACAAGACTTGTTTTATACAAACCTGAATTCAAACCCTGATTTAGCAAATTACCAAACTTTTGTCCTTGTGTAAATTTATGATTTCAGATTAGTTTGCTCAATCAAAAGAGGTGTTGTAAGAAGACATATGTAATCTGCTTTGTTTAGAAAACGTAGAAAATCAATCAATAAATTGAAACTACTGTCGTTACTTAAATACTAAAAAATAAAGTTTTACTTCATAACTGAGTCAATTTTATGGGCTTTATCTAGGAACAAATAAAAAGATTTTTGCATAAAAAACATATTTATTTTCTTGTGAAATATTATAATCTAAATATCATCTACTCTTCAGGAATATCTAATCAGTGCTAATTTCAAATGTAAATACAAAAGGTGGGAAAACTGTAATGTTTAGTTACATATATTTAATAAATATTTACTTGTTATATTACTATTCAGGAAGATCACATATATATTAATGCTTTCAAATTATTTATTGTTAGGATTAATCCAATTACTCAGATCTCTCCAATACTTAAACTTTTTGCCTATACTTACCCATATGGTACATTGATAATTGTTATTTTCTTGAAGAAATTGACTTTAAGGCTTCCTTTTTTTTTTTTTAAGATTTTAACTTACTTGATGTCATAAAACATACTTCATTCTTTGTATCTCTACAACATCTACTCAAAACAGAGCTTTCACTAATGGCCAATGAAGAATACTAACATATTTTCTTTTTATCAGTTTACTGTCATGGAAAAATTAAATTGGGAAGACTGTTTCAGACGTTTTGTAGTTAAAAATCTCTAAGTAATTTTCTCAAATTATCTTTATTTTGTCTAATTCTGAGCCCGAAATACCTGTGAAGGTGTCAAGTTCATTATCGTTTGTCAAATAATTTGGAAAAGAAGCCAGGTCTTAATTATTCAGTCATACTAACAGTTTAGCATGAAAAAAAGTATAGAAAAGTTTTAGAACCCTCAATCTGGAAAAATGCAGGCACAGTTCACCTGTGGTCATGCATCACCTGTGCTGGTAAGAAGGCGCTCACTTGAGCGCCACAAAATTCAGTCATTCAAGCAACTGAGAGGTTTAATCCAGGACAGAAACAATATGCTAAAACGTTAGCTCTTTAGAGCTGGAAATGCTTTTTTTTTTTTTTAACATCTTTATTGAGGTATAATTGCTTTACATCGTTGTGTTAGTTGCTACTGTATAACAAAGTGAATCAGCTATACTTATACATATATCCCCATATCTCCTCCCTCTAGTGTCTCCCTCCGTCCTCCCTATCCCACCACTCTAGGTGGTCACAAAGCACAGAGCTGATCTCCCTGTGCTATGTGGCTGCTTCCCGTTAGCTCTCTATTTTATGAAATTGAGTTATTTGTAGTGAGGTGGATGGACCTAGAGTCTGTCATACAGAGTGAAGTAAGTCAGAAAGGGAAAAACAAATACTGTATGCTAACACATATATATGGAATCTAAAAAAAAACCAAACTGGTTCTGAAGAACCTAGGGGCAGGACAGGAATAAAGACACAGACATAGAGAATGGACTTGAGGATACAGGGAGGGGGAAGGGTAAACTGGGACGAAGTGAGAGAGTGGAAATGCTTTTAAGCAGACTCAGCTTAGCAAAGGAACCAAGAAACCCAGAATCCCAGAATTAACTATTTTATACATTTGCTTGAAGAAGTGTTCTAATCACTTTGCACTTTTGTTTCTTATATATAAAAGTGAAATTATTGTCAGTTCTTGTTCTCAAATGCAAATATAAAATTATATATGTTTAATATTACTTGTTATTTTATTAATATTTCAAAAATTATATAATACAGTTTATGATTTAGTCATAAACACATTAAAGGCTAATAGAAGAACTAGTAACCACATATTCTTAATTCAACACTCAGCATTTCTTTAAATGAATATGAATATTTGCATGTTATAGTTAGAACCTTAATCCTAGTAGGGAATTCATTTATGAAATTTAATATTCATTGAGAAATTGTTCTATTACTATGAAAATAATGCTAATGATGGTGAAGTAATGATTATGATGTTAAGGAAAAAGAGGAGAATAAAAGAAGCTTCAGGATTTTTGTTGTACAGAGTTATCAAAAATAGTAAACAAAAATAATTACCCTCTAGTAGAAAAATAAACGTGTTTTTTATGGTTATCAATGGGGCTTATTTTGAGAATTCCTTACAATTTTTAGATGAATAATTATATGCTATCTTATAGCAAGCTGTTATAAAAGAAAGGTTTTACAATGTTTACTAAGGTTGAACATTCATATAGCTCATGAACACTAATTTAACTTCTGTGCATATGCTTTAGAGAAAATTTGTACAAATACCCCAGAAGATGCAGACTGGATTATTTATATTAATGTTTACAATAGCAGAGATTAGGAACAATCTAGATTTCAGAATTGTACTATATTCATACAATAAGTTATTATACAAAATTGATCAAGGAACTATACAAAACATACCAGTGAAACTCATGAACACATGTTTGCACAAATACAGCAGGTTGTAGAAATTTACTTTCAGGATGAGGCCCTATAAAACATACAGAACATGTGATAGTGTACTATACATTATTTAAGGACACATTTATATATACAGTAAAATTATGATGCATGGAAATAAACAGTAAATGAAGCATGATCACTAACATATACTGTACTATACCTGAGAGTATAGTACAAAGTAAATAGTGGTTTAGAATTTGCATAATGGAATACTTTTAAGCTAGATAATAAGCAATGGTTATTCCTAACTTTTTGCATGGCATGTTATTGTTTTTAAAAATATTCTAAAAATAATCACAAATATCATGTCTGTAATTCTGGATTCTATAAAGCACCTATTAAAACTAAGCTAAAGCTATTTGACTTCACAGGTGTCAGACATGACTTCTTCAGATATTTTCCACTTCTGCTACTTCAGCATTGTCATTGCTTCACCAATGAATAATAGCCCATGGGAAAAGATTCTCATCAATAAAGAAGCCCAAAGAACAGCCATTTCTCTAACACAGAAACCCCAAATGCCACTATTTAGCTCTTCCAGATTGACCATATTTCAGGACAGACAGCAGCAGTACTTATCATTTGTGGCTAAAAGGTTGGTTGAAGTGGTTCTCCTGCACAGGAAAGAAGAAATGATTTAAGAATTGATCGATGCATCACATAAAACACCGTCAGTGACCGACTATATAACTGCCAATTGTCAGTGATTAACAAATTTATTGAGAAAAGTTTCCCTGGATAAGAGAAAGAAAACAATAACTTCTGAACCTACAAACATAGAGTCACGGACACTTACAGAGAAACAAAGATGTTGTCAATGATCTTTTTTTTTTTTGCGGTACACGGGTCTCTCACTGTTGTGGCCTCTTCCGTTGCGGAGCACAGGCTCCGGATGCGCAGGCTCAGCGGCCATGGCTCACGGGCCATGCTCCGCGGCATGTGGGATCTTCCCGGACCGGGGCACGAACCCGTGTCCCCTGCATCGGCAGGAGGACTCTCAGTCACTGCGCCACCAGGGAAGCCCTCTGTCAATGATCTTTTATAGGGGCACTGGACCACAGAAAATCTTCTTTTTCAAAATTGGTACTGTTTGTTATCAGTGACCAGTACATATATACCTGAAACCTATTGTATTACTTAGAGTTGAGTGAATCAATGTTTTGTAATATTTTATTCATAGAATCTAAAAAACAGAATATAGATTTTTAAGAAAGATGACAACATGTTCATGAGAAAAATTGCTAAAAAGCATATTCATTATGCCATGGGAACTCAGAAAATTTAGGAAGACTTTATAGTGGTAGTGATACTTAAAGATATTTAAAGGTAAAAGACAGGGAAATGAGCTAGGCAGAAGACATGAGATATGTGGGAAAAACAACATGGAGAAATGTTATGTTAGTTGATGCGGCATAGAAGATGTAGAAGTAGTAAGTGCTTCTTTTGGAAGATTAGTTTAGTTCTTATCAGAAGGACTTTGATGCTGTGCAAAGTAATCCCACCTATCCTGTAGACAATGTAAACAATTAATAAAACACAACCCTGATTAATTAGAGTTGGGAGACTAGAAGGGAGAGCTCTCATGCCCTATGATGATAGCCAAATCCAACAGGAAGAAGAAAGACTTTCTATTCTTTCCTGATTAGAGCTCAGCCAATGAGAGACTGTCATACATCAGCCAATGAAAAGCTATGGTCTCTTTGTCTACTATAGCTCTCCCAACTTCCTTTTCCCCTCTATAAAAGAGTTCTTCTCTCCATTTTTGCAGGGAATTTGCATGCAGCTCACCGTGGATGCAGACCCTGAATTGCAATTGTTTGCTGATCCTGAATCAACCCATTCATGACTCAAGCTGAGTAAACACACTTTGGAGTGGAAAACATGTAAGTAAAATTACATTTTTACACCTCTGCTACAACTAAGGCATTTTTATAGCAGATCTTTTTTCAAAATTTTTATTTGTATTTGGCTTTTATTAGACTATATTATTCCAACTTTTCCTTTTAGCTGTCTATATATACTCAAGTTCAATCAATCATCAAGTTTTGTCGATATTGATTTTGAGAATCAGTGTCCTTCTCTTCATACTCACTTGCTTCAACCATCTTGCTTAAGTCAGCTTATGCTAATTATTGCAATAGCCTCCTAACTGAATTTATCAGAAACTAGGGACTCCCAACTTTTAATCCATGATTTCTCTACCTCTGAACTATTGACACTTTGAATGGATGATTTCTTGTGGTTGTGGGTGTCTGTCCTGTTCATTTTAGGATATTCAGTAGTAACCCTGGCATCTACACATGAGATGTAAGTAATGCCTCCACTTTTGCCAGTTCTGACAATCAAAAGTGTCCCTAGACATTGCCACATGCTTCCTGGGGAGCAGCATTGCGCCCATTGAAAAATATTGTTCTAATCCACTATCCACACTGCAACTGGGAAAATCTTTAAGAACTTAGAGTTGGTTATATCTTTTCCTAAAGTTTTCCTTAATTTTTCAATTAAATTTCCAAATCTGTGACCCTGAAATAGAAAGCTTTTCATGACTTTGCCCTTGAGTATCTCTTTAGTCATATTTCTCTTAAGGGTATATCCTACATTCCACTAGTGTCTTGCTGCAAAGCAATCTGCTTATAGCTCCCTAATATCCTTTCCACTTCTTTTCTCAGTGGCTTTTTTTTTTTTCTTGCTGCTCCCTCTGCTTGAAACTTGTTTACCTGCAACCCATTTTAAGTGAATAAATTCTTCTAAGCCTTTGAAATTGAGCCTGCGCATCACTTTCTCTTGATAGATTTCTCTTGTACTTCAGGCCCAGTTAGGTACTTTCTAGTTGTCCTGAAGAATTTTGTGCTATGATAAGCATACGTTTTGTTAACTTGATTCATCTCTGAAATTTATTAAGCTCTCTCAGGATAGGAAAACAATGTCACTGTTTTTCTTCCTAGATGTTGGAGATGGCCCTCAAAAAGACCTGAGTGCCAGTTGACCTGCAAACTGGATCCAGGCAATTGGAGACTCCTTACCTCATCCCCTCTCCTTAGATAGTGAATACCATTTGCCTTCCCTGCTCCCAGAAACTGCTCTAAGGATACAACCTTGAGATAGAAATGTGATGTTGAGACTGTCTGGACATGGTACGTGACTGAATTCAGTTAAGGCTTCTATATATATTTTTTAAGACTGGCAGGCGGGTGTGGAAATCTACTCTCTGACAGCCACGCAAAAGAAGCCTTGTAAGTTTTCTTGTTTCCTGTCACCTACCAATCTGGAGTGGTCTGCCTCTTTCTTCAGTCTCTCTCTGTCCTCTGCGTAAGGGGATTGGTTTCAGATTATACTTGGGTGGTTCCTAAGCAGGTTGCAAAGTAACACCACATTCAGCAGAATTCAATAAAGTCAGCCAGATATAATACAATATATTTTGGAACCATTCAGCTTAATATCATAAAACTAAAGTCAGCAAAAAACTAAAGCATAACTAACACAGTTACTTATTTTACTTATTAAAATTTAGGTTAAGATTTTATTTTCTTATAAATGATCTTATGAGTCATTCATAAGATCATTGATCATTTTAAAAATTGCAGTAAGATATATAAAGGGAAAAGAGACATACAGAAAGAGAGGGAAAGAGAGAAAAGAGAACCTGAGACAGAATAATTAGGTAACAGAGATATAATTACTGCAATTCTACATTCAATATGAATTAAAACCCAGAACCCTTGAATTCCAATAAGACCTCATGATTCAAGGACCATTCCATACTGAATACTCATTCCCTCTGAATTTACCCCTCATTTATTGCTGTTTATTTCACTTAATTAGCAGCAGGCTTATATTGAGTTGTATTGTTTTATATTAAAGTTATGCAATCTCCCCTACCCCAGCCCCCAATTTGTAAGCCCTTCAAGAGCATGTTCTATCAAAGACCTTTTGTTTATCCCCAACTAACCAAAATAAACATTTGATAATGGAAGTAATATGTGTATAATTTTTTATTTTTATTTACATTAGAAAGGAAAATAAAAGGGCTAGGATTTTTCCATTAAAATTAATCTGAAAAGGTAAGAATCTTTTTCAAAGTAACAATCTAAATAATTTCTTTTGAGATAATTTCACTTCAGGGAAATAATATTTTTTTCCATGGAAGGAAAAAAATTCACGATACTCTACTTTTAATGTTTTACTGTTTTTAATTTCTCCAGAGACTTTAGTAAACCATAAAAATTAAATATGAAAGTACTTTACTGACATGATTTAAAATGGCCAGTTTTGAAAAATTTATATTTTAGTAGGATAAAATATTATTTTATAAGTATTCCTATCTTAAAAATTACTGGGAATATTTTAATAAACTCATAAAAATAAAAGCCTATTAAAAGATCATATTTAGTTAATACAATAAATAATATATTTTATTTAACAATTGCTTGTTTCATAATGTTATTTAAATGTAATTATAACAATTAGTATTTTTAGTTTATAAACGAATCTGAGTTTTTAATCAGTCAAAATTATTACACGTATATTATCACTCAAAAGAAACCTCTGTATATGCATATTGCAAGTAAAAAAAATGTCATGAAAAATAGTATCCTCTTCAAGATACTGTTTTTAATATTTATAATAAAACTTATGAACACAGATTTCTCAGTATTAGCATTTTCCCTCCCTAATGATGACTATATTGACAGTTTTTGTTATGTCCTTCCAGATTTTGTGTGTATTTGTATGTATTTGACTACACATACAAATGTGTAGTGATAAGCTAAAAAAATGGCCCCTGGAGATATCAGGTCCAAATCTCTGGAACATGTAAATGTTACTTTTTTGGAAGAAAGACTCTTTGCAGATGTTATTAAATCAAGGATCTTCAGCTGGGGAAATTATCCTGAATTATCCAGGCAGGCCCTAAGTGCAATCATATGTGTTCTTATGAGAGAGAGGAAGAGAGAGATTTGACACAAGGAGGGGAAAAAGCAACTGGAAGTTGAGCAGAAATAGATTTGAAGATGCTGGTTTTGGGTTTTTGAGATTGTAGTGATGGGGCCACAAGCCAAGGAATGCCAGCCCCCAGAGGCTCGAAGTTGCAAGGAATGGATTCACCTCTAGAGTCTCTGAAGGGAATGTATACCTGCTGACACCTTGATTTGGCCCCAGTGATACTTACTTTGTACTTTGACTTCCAGAATTGTAAAGAATAAATTTCTGTTGTTTTAAGCCACCAAGCTTGTGATAATTTGTTATAACAGCCACATGATACTAATACACTATTGCTAGGATCTAAAATTTGATTTAAAAATAAATTATCAATATATTGTGTGGGCATATTTTATTCAATATGATAGAGTTCTTTCTCATTATTATTGAGAAATATAAAAAAGTGCTTTGATGGTCACATTTCTACACATTTTTTATATGGGGTGTAATATATTCATTGATAGTTTCTTAAACATAAAATGACTTGACATATAAACCTTCTTTATTATTTGATGGAGTCTGTCTAATTGCTAACTAAAACTATGGTATGAATCTACATTTCCAACAGAAATACCAATTTCTTCATATCGTGGACAAAAATGGGCATACTAAGTTTTAAAAATAAATAACTCTACATCCTTTTATTATAATGTGGATTTTGAAATTAATATAGGATTCCTTATATGAACTTATTAGCAATTTGTATAAGTTTATCAAAGTATCATCAATAAGAGTAGAAAATAGAATATCCCTCCTGATAGTGAAATAACTGTATTATAAGTCATATTTACTGAGATATCATTAAAATATAAATATTTATCAATTTTTAATTTACAAATTGATGTGTTTTGGCTGATATATACATACAATCCTGTAACTACCATGACAATCATAATATAGATAATTTCTATTACCACACAGAACTCCCTTTTATCCTTCCTAGTCAACAACCCTTTCCATTCCTCAATACAATTAGGGGGTACGTTTTTTAAGTATTAAAATTTTGAAACACAGACTCACATAAACATTATTATATATGTGTGTATAATATAACACATATATAATAAACTTTATAAAGACACCTATATAAATAAAATCAGGTATTTAAATTAAAAAATATTGAAACCTGGCTATTGTACTTTAAGATAATTTAAATTGAAAAGACATAAACTACCCCATGGTGCTTATAAAGCAACTGAAATTTTTTTTTAGATTTTTGTCCTGTAGCTGGAGTAAATTAAAGAGAAAGAATTCACCTTTTTTTTTCTTTCAGAATTCACAAATGTATATAAGGCATAAGAAACAATTTTATCTGAGACTTGAACATTGTGTTTTACATTAGGACATTATGGATTTTAAAGGCTTTATTGTATAATGTCTATGGCACATATACAAGTGTGATTATAGATAGGAACAAGTTTTAAGGACAATTGCAATAAAATATTGATAGCAATAGAGTAAAGTTTCCTAGTAATGCCCAAAGCTAAAGACTAATAGGATCAAGAAGTAATTGACACAGTTTTTCCATCCCAAGTGCCTTAATTTCCAAAACTTGCTTGAGGAAATTTTTGTTTCCTTAATACCTCTTCTACTTTTGTTGGAAAAGATGTCAAATTAACTTTCATTTTTATATATTCTCAAAATTAAGTAATTGCATTTTCTGCCATTATGTTCTTACAAAGTGTACACTTTAATGAAACACCTTGCCAGTCTGAAATACACACATTCTAAATTTTAACCAGAAATACAGTGATCTACATATTTATTTTTTAAATATTATGTAAACTAATTTGCATGGTGTGTATATATATGTATGCATATATTTGTGTTGTAGATATGTAAATTTATATGTATATTGTATATATATGTATAATACATATATACAACTATATACAACACAAATATACATGTATACCTGTGTGTATGCAGGATATGTATATATTACATATACTATATATATATATATATGAAACTTACAAATGTATTTCTGTCAAAGAAATTTTAAATAACTGCCTCAATATTTAAATACACTACAGATGAATCGAAAAGAATTGTGTTTACTTTATTTTTTAAAATTTATTTTTCTTAACATTTTTATTGGAGTATAATTGTTTTACAATGGTGTGTTAGTTTCTGCATTATAACAAAGTGAATCAGTTACACATATACATATGTTCTCATATCTCCTCCCTCTTGTGTCTACCTCCCACCCTCCATACCCCACCTCTCTCTTTAGGTGGTCACAAAGCACTGAGCTAATCTCCCTGTGCTATGCGACTGCTTCCCACTAGCTATCTATTTTACATTTGGTAGTGTATATATGTCCATATATACACTACCACTCTCTCATTTTGTCCCAGCTTACCCTTCCCCATCCCCGTGTCCTCAAGTCCATTCTCTAGTAGATTTGTATCTTTATTCCTGTCTGTCCCCTAGGTTCTTCATGACCATTTTTTTTTCTTTAGATTTCATATATATGTGTTAGCATAAGGTATTATTTTTTCTCTTTCTGACTTACTTCACTCTGTGTGACAGACTTCACTCTGTGTCCATCCACCTCACTACAAATAACTCAATTTTGTTTCTTTTTATGGCTGAGTAATATTCCATTGTATATATGTGCCATATCTTCTTTATCCATTCATCTGATGATGGACACTTAGGTTGCTTCCATGTACTGGCTATTGTAAATAGAGCTGTAATGAACATTTTGGTACATGACTCTTTTTGAATTATGTTTTTCTCAGGGTATATGCCCAGTAGTGGGATTGCTGGGTCATATGGTAGTTCTATTTTTAGATTTTTAAGGAACCTCCATGCTGTTCTCCATAGTGGCTGTATCAATTTACATTCCCACCACCAGTGTATGAGGGTTCCCTTTTCTCCACACCCTCTCCAGCATTGACTGTTTGTAGATTTTTTGATGATGGCTGCTCTGACCAGTGTGAGATGATATCGCATTGCAGTTTTGATTTGCATTTCTACAAAGATTAATCATGTTGAGCATGCTTTCATTTGTTTGTTGGCAATCTGTATATCTTCTTTGGAGAAATGTCTATTTAAGTCTTCTACCCTTTTTTGTTCTGGGTTGTTTGATTTTTTGATATAGAGCTGTGAGCTGCTTGTAACTTTCAGATATTAATCCTTTGTCAGTTGCTTCATCTGCAAATATTTTCTCCCATCCTGAGTGTTCTCTTTTTGTCTTGTTTATGGTTTCCTTTGTTATGCAAAAACTTTTAAGTTTCATTAGATCTCATTTGTTGATTTTTGTTTTTATTTTCGTTTCTCTAAGAGCTGGGTCAAAAAGGATTTTGCTGTGATTTATGTCATAGAGTGTTCTGCCTATTTTTTCCTCTAAGAGTTTGATAGTGTCTGGCCTTACATTGAGGTCTTTAATCCATTTTGAGCTTATTTTTGTGTATGGTGTTAGGGAGTGTTCTAATTTCATTCTTTTACATGTAGCTGTCCAGTTTTCCCAGCACCACTTATTGAAGAGGCTGTCTTTTCTCCATTGTATATTCTTGCCTCCTTTATCAAAGATAAGATGACCATATGTGCGTGGGTTTATCTCTGGGCTTTCTTTCCTGTTCCATTGATCTGTATTTCTGTTTTGGGGACAGTACCATACTGTCTTGATTCCTGTAGCTTTGTAGTATAGTCTAAAGTCAGGAAGCCTGATTCACCCAGCTCTGTTTTTCTTTCTCAGATTGCTTTGGCTATTTGAGGTCTTTGTGTTTCCATACGAATTGTGAAATTTTTTGTTCTAGTTCTCTGAAAAATGCCGGTGGTAGTTTGACAGGGATTGCATTAAATCTGTAGATTGCTTTGGGTAGTAGAGTCATTTTCACAATGTTGATTCTTCTAATCCAAGAAAATGGTATATCTCTCCATCTATTTGTATCATCTTTAATTTCTTTCATTAGTGTCTTATAATTTTCTGCAAACAGGTCTTTTTCTCCTTAGGTATGTTTATTCTGAGGTATTTTATTCTTTTTGTTGCAATGGTAAATGGGAGTGTTATCTTAATTTCTCTTTCAGATTTTTCATTACTAGTGTATAGGAATGCAAGAGATTTCTGTGCATTAATTTTTATCCTGCTACTTTACCAAATTCATTGATTAGCTCTAGGAGTTTTCTGGTAGCATCTTTAGGATTCTCTATGTATAGTATCATGTCATCTGTAAACAGTGACAGCTTTATTTCTTTTCCGATTTGGATTCCATTTATTTCTTTTTCTTCTCTGATTGCTGTGGCTACAACTTCCAAAACTATGTTGAATAATAGTGGTGAGAGTGGGCAACCTTGTCTTTTTCCTGATCTTAGTGGAAATGGTTTCAGTTTTTCACCACTGAGGATGATGTTGGCTGTGGGTTTGTCATATATGGCCTTTATTATGTTGAGGTAAGTTCCCTCCATGCCTACTTTCTGGAGGGTTTTTACTGTAAATGGGTGTTGAATTTTGTCGAAAAATTTCTCTGCATCTATTGAGATGATCATATGGTTTTTCTCCTTCTATTTGTTAATATGGTGTATCATGTTGATTGATTTGCATATATTGAAGAAACCTTGCATTCTTGGGCTAAACCCTACTTGATCATGGTTTATGATCCTTTTAGTGTGCTGTTGGATTCTGTTTGCTAGTATTCTGTTGAGGATTTTTGCATCTATGCTCATCAGTGATATTGACCTCTAGTTTTCTTTTTTCGTGACATCTTTTTCTTGTTTTGGTGTCAGGGTGATGGTGTCCTCGGAGAATGAGTTTGGGAGTGTTCCTCCATCTGCTTTATTTTGGAAGAGTTTGAGAAGGATAGGTGTTAGCTCTTCACTAAATGTTTGATAGAATTCACCAGTGAATCCATCTGGTCCTGGGCTTTTGTTTGTTGGAAGATTTTTAATCACAGTTTTAATAGATTTTTAATCACAGTTTAATTTGCATTGGTGAAAGTGGGGTGTTAAAGTCCCCTACTATGTTTGTGTTACTGGCGATTTCCCCTTTTATGGCTGTTAGTATTTATCTGATGTATTGAGGTGCTCCTAAGTTGGGTGCATAAATATTTCCAATTGTTATATCTTCTTCTTGGATTGATCCCTTGATCATTATGTAGTGTCCTTCTTTGTCTCTTGTAATAATATTTGTTTTAAAGTCTATTTTGTCTGATATGAGCATTGCTACTCCAGCTTTCTTTTTATTTCCATTTGCATGGAATATATTTTTCCTTCCCCTCACTTTCAGTCTGTATGTCTCCCAGGTCTGAAGTGGCTCTCTTGTAGACAGCATATATTCAGGTCTTGTTTTTGTATCCATTCAGGTAGTCTATGTCTTTCGGTTGGAGTATTTAATCCATTTATATTTAAGGTAATTATCAATATGTATGCTCCTATTACCATTTTCTTAATTGTTTTGGGTTTGTTATTGTAGGTCTTTTCCTTCTGTTGTTTTTCCTGCTTAGAGAAGATCTTTTAGCATTTGCTGTAAAGCTGGTTTGGTGGTGCTGAATTCTCTCAGCACAAATTTTGCTTGTCTATAAAGGTTTTAATTTCTCTGTCAAATATGAATGAGATCCTTGCTGGATAGAGTAATCTTGGTTGTAGGTTCTTCCCTTTCATCACTTTAAATATGTCCTGCCCCTCCCTTCTGGCTTGCAGAATTTCTGCTGAAAGATCAGCTGTTAACCTTATGGGGATTTCCTTGTATGTTATTTATTGGTTTTCCCTTGTTGTTTTTAATATGTTTTCTTTGTATTTAATTTTTGATAGTTTGATTAATATGTGTCTTGGTGTGTTTCTCCTTGGATGTATCCTGTGTGGGACTCTCTGCTCTTCCTGGACCTGATTAACTATTTCCTTTCCCATATTAGGGAAGTTTTCAACTATAATCTCTTCAAATATTTTCTCAGTTCCTTTCTTTTTCTCTTCTTCCTCTGGGACCCCTATAATTTGAATGTTGTTGTGTTTAATATTGTCCCAGTGGTCTCTGACTGTCCTCAATTCTTTTCATTCTGTTTTCTTTATTCTGCTCTGTGGTAGTTATTTCCACTATTTTATATTCCAGGTCACTTATCCGTTCTTCTGCCTCTGTTATTCTGCTATTGATCCCTTCTAGAGAATTTTTAATTTCATTTATTGTGTTGTTCATCACTTTTTGTTTGCTCTTTAGTTCTTCCAGGTCCTTTTTAAACGTTTCTTGTATTTTCTCCATTCTATTTCCAAGATTTTGGATCATCTTTACTATCATTATTCTGAATTCTTTTTTAGGTAGACTGCGTATTTCCTCTTGATTTTTATTTTAATAACTTTTTCATTTTATTTTCTTTTATTTATAAATAAATAAAATAAAACTTATAGATAAGGGAACTTATAGATAGCAATTTTGTTGAAATTTTTCTTACTTTTTTCCCCTGTAAGAAATGAAGTTAAACAAGATGATGACTTCTCAATAACCAAATCTTATCCATTTGTTGTAAAAGACATTCCCAGAGGCCAAGCTGCAACGTATTTCTGAAGTTTGCATTCTGTAAGGAAACTGTCAATGATGCAAAGAATGAAGTACACAGCACAACAAACCTACATGCAACAGACAACACTACACACCTGAAGAGCATTTTGTAACTTATTGCTTCAAGAAGGTTTCTTTCTTATTTCTAGTGTATGTTCTAGGAAAAAATCATAAATAGAAGAACACACTTCCAGTTAAACCCACAGAGTCTATACACACACCATCTTTACACTGGGAGAATAGTGAATATGGCTTAAGCCGTTGCTTGCCTCACTCTTAGTGGCAGACACGAAAACAAGATTCATTTTCTTGCTGAAAGCTCAGCCCTGCATTTAGAGGTTGCCTCTCCTACTGCACGTGCTGACAGCAAATGTGCTCTGGCTGTTACCTGCCTTTCAGATTTGTTCCACAGAGTCATTGGGCTTTGTTTTCACCTCTATTTAGCTTCCTTTTTCAGGATTAATTAAAAACTCCTATAAACTGGCCTGGCTAATTCTATTGCTGGATGCTTTGGAAAACGAATTGTTAGGTCTGGTGGGGTTTTACCTTGCTCCTTCATCTGCTGTGTGTTTCTCTGTCTTCTTATTTTGCTTAACTTGCTGTGTTTGGGGTCTCCTTTTCACAGGCTGCAGGTTCGTAGTTCCCATTGTTTTTGGTGTCTGCCCCCAGTGGCTAAGGTTGGTTCAGTGGGTTGTGTAGGCTTCCTGATTGAGGGGACTTGTGCCTGTGTTCTGGTGGATGAGGATGGATCTTGGTTTTATGGTGCGCAGGTCCATGTCTGGTGGTCTGTTTTGGGGTCTGTGACCTTATTATGATTTTAGGCAGCCTCTCTGCTAACAGGTGGGGTTGTGTTCCTGTCTTGCTAGTTGTTTGGCATAGGTTGTCTAGCACTGTAGCTTGCTGGTCGTTGAGTGGAGCTGGGTCTTGTTGTTGAGATGATCTCTGGGAGATTTTCACCGTTTGATATTACGTGGAGCTGGGAGGCTCTCATGGAACAACGTGCTGAACTTGGCTCTCCCACCTCAGAGGCACAGCCCTGACGCCTGGCTGGAGCATCAAGAGCCCATCATCCACACGGCTCAGAATAAAAGAGAGAAAAAAAGAAAGTAAGAAATAAAAAGATAAAATAAAATAAAATAAAATAAAATAAAATAAAATAAAAAAGTTATAAAAATAAAAATAATTATTAAAAAAATTTTAAGTAGTTAAAAAAAAGAAAGAATGAAAGAAGAGAGCAACCAAACCAAAAAACAAATCCACCAATGATAACAAGCACTGAAAACTAACTAAAAAATTAAAATAAAATTAAAAATAAAATAAAAGACAGACAGAACCCTAGGACAAATGGTAAAAGCAAAGCTATACAGACAAAATCACACACAAAAGCAGATGCATGCACACTCACAAAAAGAGAAAAAGGGAAAAAATTATATATATATATAGTTGCTCCCAAAGTCCAACTCCTCAATTTGGGATGATTCGTTGTCTATTCAGGTATTCCACAGATGCAGGGTACATCAAGTTGATTGTGGAGATTTAATCAGCTCCTCCTGAGGCTGCTGGGAGAGATTTCCCTTTCTCTTCTTTGTTCCCACAGTTCCTGGGATTCAGCTTTGGATTTGGCCCTGTCTCTGTGTGTAGGTCTCCTGAGGGCGTCTCTTCTTAGCTCAGACAGGACAGGGTTAAAGGTGCAGCTGATTTGGGGGCTCTGGCTCACTCAGGCCGGGGGAGGGAGGGGTATGGATGCAGGGCGAGCCTGCGGCAGCAGAGGCCAGTGTGACGTTGCACCAGCCTGAGGCAAGCCATGCGTTCTCCGGGGGAGTTGTCCCTGGATCACAGGACCCTGGCAGTGGCGGGCTGCACAGGCTCCCGGGAGGGGAGGTGTGGATAGTGACCTGTGCTCACACACAGGCTTTTTGGTGGCGGCAGCAGCAGCCTTAGTGTCTCCTGCCCGTCTCTGGGGTCCCCGTCTCTGGAGCTCCTTTAAGCAGCGCTCTTAATCCCCTCTCCTGGTGCACCAGGAAACAAAGAGGGAAGAAAAAGTCTCTTGCCTCTTCGGCAGCTCCAGACTCTTTCCCAGACTCGCTCCCGAATAGCCGTGGTGCACTAGCACCCTTCAGGCTGTGTTCACGACGTCAACCCCAGTCCTTTCCCTGCACTCCGACCGAAGCCCGAGCCTCAACTCCCAGCCCCGCCTGCCCCGGCGAGTGAGCAGACAAGCCTTTCGGGCTGGTCGGCACCGATCCTCTGTGCGGAAATCCCTCCGCTTTGCCCTCCGCACCGCTGTTGCTGCGCTCTCCTCCGCGACTCCGAAGCTTCCCTCCTCTGCCACCCACAGTCTCTGCCCACGAAGGGGCTTCTAGTGTGTGGAAACCTTTCCTCCTTCACGGCTCCCTCCCACTGGTGCAGGTCCCGTCCCTATTCTTTTGTCTCTGTTTTTTCTTTTTTCTTTTGCTCTATCCAGGTACCTGGGGAGTTTCTTGCCTTTTGGGAGGTCTGAGGTCTTCTGCCAGCGTTCAGTAGGTGTTCTGTAGGAGTTGGTCTACACGTAGATGGATTTCTGATATATTTGTGGGGAGGAAGGTGATCTCCACATCTTACTCTTCCACCATCTTGAAGCTCCTCCTATGTTTATTTTAATTTCCACATATTTTCCCATCAATTCTATAAAATTAATTACAAAATTTTTATTAGCACTAAAAAGCTTTAGACTCCATGGTAAATCACACATTTTGTTGTTTTTTGTTTTCCCCTTCATACATCATTGACATTTTTATAAAGTACTTGTCTTCATTTTCTAGGTCTGTAAGTAAAGTATCTGATCAAATTTTAAACATGTTTTATAAGTGATTCACAATAGATTTATTACTGTTCATCTAATTTAAATGTGTCCTTTAACAAAGTGCCCTTATTATATTACTCTAGAAACAGTGATCTTCCAGAGTGTGCTAAAGTGTTGAATCTATGTATAAATCATTATCATTAACATCTGGTGAAAATGATAAAGATATCCTTAGTTTTTTAAAAAAATTTCAATGAGATTATATCAGTCTACCATAAAAACCATTTTCTGACTGACATCCTAGAATTAAATCTTAGCTCTTCATTAAAACCCAGAAGGAGTCAGTTTGGCTCTGGTCTACTTTGCATCTCATCTCATCTTATTCTTCCACTTGTTCACTGAGAGTCACCACAATGACATCCATTGTTTGCCTCAAAATCCTAGAATCAGGAAATTGCAAAAAAAAAAAAAAAAAAAAAAAAGCTCACGTTATTACCAAGGGTGGAATGGCTTGCATTTTCACCGTATTTTTTCATCCAGTTATGTAAGTCTAGAAAGATTTGGAAAAATTTTTTTTATCTTCCAATTCCTCATTACAATTTTAACCTTAGAGGGATGCCACTGGTATTTTATAGCAATTTGCTTCACACTTGCAAAGCGAAAAGTGCCAAACTAACCCCAGGAAAAATAATTGTGTTAGTGACAAGTTAACTAGAATTGAGCTCTTTCAAATTACCAAAACTCAGAGAACATATATGATTTTTAAAAATGGAAAATTAAGCAAAATTTTTCTATAAAGGACATTTAAAGGAATAAAACCTGATGATGATGAAGATGTTATTTATATTCTGACTCTTCAAGTGTTGAGTTAACAATTTATGAGGAATAAAATTTTTTTTATTTTATAAAAAAAAATATCAAAGACTATGAAGTTCCTGAAATTTTGGGGGTCCAAAGTTTCTAACAAGGATTGGATTTTGTTGTGAGTTGATCCAGCCCTTAGATGCCTACAGTAAAGGTTACCCTAGAGAAGAGCTTTTGTACAAAAGAAAGTTTCTTGCCCTAAAGAGGGGTTAAGGCATACAATTCTACACAACTGTTTTATTCTCTTGAGTGGAGGATTTAATGGAAAGATTGATGTATTTGGATCCTGAAAGTGTCTATTTTAGCCCTGACTCAGCCAGTTTTTAGCTCTGCTTTGTGATTTTGGGTATCACTTCTCTGATCTTCAGATGCTTTATCTATAAAAACTAGAAAAACAATGCATGTCTTAAATCTCTCAGTTGCTTAACAGGAAAACCATGCAAAGCATCAACAAACTTAACTAGCAAGATAGTGCTATATAAACGTAAACCATTTTTCTTTAATAGCAGTGTATGAGTGGCAGTATTCATTGTTTATGCAGGTTCAATAATATTTGACTATGTAGTAGGCACTGTACTGGACTCATAATGATGACTCATAATGAGATAATGATAGCATCAAATATTTTCTGCATTTTGGGGTCAAGACTGGTGAGAATATGGGCACTGAAATTCATGGCTTTCATGTTGGGAGGCCTGTAGCTGGTGTATTAGATTAATAATATGAAGATTATGGCCTGCTGAATGAAGAGTCATGAGCCACCCCCAAGTCACAGAGTTGGCAGATGTCTCCCTGATCAGTATCAGAGCTCCCACTTTGGGGAAGGGAAAACCCTGGGATTGTTGTGATTGAAGGCACAATTTCAATGCACAAAGGAACTCAAATTACAAAATTTATTACTTACAGATCCCCAAAGCAGGGAGGGGTAGGCACAGTGAACCAGGGGAAGTCCTCCGTTCCAGGTCACAAGTGAATAGGAGCTAGAAGGCAAGGTAACAAGCACTTATTATTTATAAGGTGGTTGGAGTCACTAACTTTTCAACTCTAAGTGGTTATTTTAAAAGTGCCCCAGGAAAAGCAAAGTGGGAACTTGGGGCTGGAATCCTAAGCTCATGTCCTTATCTAAATGTCCAGACTCTGGGTGTGAGCAGGGTGTCATTCTGTAAAATACTTAGGCAACAACTCACAGTAGCTGTTTTCTCATCATAGCTTTACTATCCAATCTAAGACAAGCATAGAAAAGATCAACCTGGAATCAAGAACCTCCTGTGATGTGGATAGATATGGTTTTCAGTTATCTCTCTTGAAGGACAGGGGAATCCTGAATTTCAGGCCTTTATGTCATTTTAAGCTGGTCCACACATGCATCCAGTTTTTACCTTTTAATTATAAATGAATTTTGTAACTCAACTTTCTTCTGAGTCTCATCTTGACACAGCAGCCAGGATGTAGTCTAATATGTAGTGACGAAATCAAAAGCACAAAATTTCATTATTTCACTACAAAATAATGAATGTTATGATACTCCTTATTTTCCTGTCCCAGGCTTGCCAACCTGAGTAAATAATTAATTCATTAAGCCAAAGTGTTATCACTTCATTATTAATTTCTGTGTTTCATACTTCTGTACAATCCATTCTCAAGTGGTGTTGGATATATCACTAACACAACATATAAATCCATTGAATTTTCTCTATCTTCAGTGTCATCATTCCTACCCAAACCACCACCATCTCTTATCTAGTGTATCAGATGAGAAGGTAAGACTAATATTATCTTAACCAGTTTATACTATATGTTTTCTTATCACTTTATAACTCATCATCCATTAATAGCCAAAATCATATTTTTTAAACATGAAGAGTGCCATGAACCTTCTCCACATAGACACAAACCTAACTGGCAAAGATTTAAATGCCAAGCAAAGAAAAAACATTTAAGGGGAATTACTACAACAAAATTTAAAAGGAAATAGTGTCAATATGTGAAGAGCAAAGAAAAAGTCAATTCATGTGAACTGCTCACTCTAACCAGAGAAGCAAAAACTAAGAGGGAGATTAAAGAAAGAAATAGAACAAGTACAGCTTCAGAAGGGAGTTATGAACATGGTAGATATTAATCCAGCTATGAATAATCACTTCAAAAATGAATGATTGGGGCTTCCCTGGTGGCTCAGTGGTTGAGAGTCCTCCTGCCAATGCAGGGGACACAGGTCTGTGCCCCGGTCCGGAAAGATCCCACATGCCACGGAGCGGCTAGGCCTGTGAGCCATGGCCGCTGAGGCTGTGCATCCGGAGCCTGTGCTCCACAATGGGAGAGGCCACAACAGTGAGAGACCCAAGTACCACAAAAAAAAAAAAAAAAGAATGATTGTCAAGAGTTTAGCTAAGTTACTCCATGGTATTGGGGTCTTGGTATCCATTTTGTTGGGCTAAGCAACCTTAATGGGCCTTCCACTGACACTATCTTCCTCATGCAAGCACATGCCCTAGATGACAGTCCACAGAGTCACAAGCAAATGTAATTTGTTACATGACTTCCTTAACCACCCATGAATAAGCGTTCTCCCCACCACCCAGTGCCTTCCCCTGTGCCCTTCTTAGATAAAACTGCCATGTAACTTACCAAAACTCCACTCATTTGGTTTGAATTGTCCAATCTGGCATTTGACAAAAGAGAATGCATTTTTACTGTCCTTAATTCTTTTAAATAAATAACTTTATTTTTTCAATTGTGGGTAAACTGTAAAGTAGAAATAAACTTAGAAAATCTTGCAGCTTTGTTTTTCTAAAAACTACAATTAGCTGCTTCAGCAAAATTAATTTTGAGACATATCAATGGATAAGAACCCCTCTTGTTAAGTGGCAGACCCATCTGAATTCTTACTTATAGATTTTCATTGCTACAACCAGGGACAAAAAGAAAATAAAATAATGAAGCCTACATATGTGCATTTTGATGTTCCCTAAGAGATGAAGAATTTAATTATGCTGATCTAATTATACCCAAATCTAGTTTGTCTGATTTGATTACAACAGAATCTAGGTTTTATGTAAGGTTACTGCTGAATCGGGACTCCTCTAATTTCTGCCAAATCTAGTTTACTTGCTCTTTGCATGACCAAAATTATCTAGCTTATAGCTACAACAAAATTAACATTTTGTTACACAGGAATTTGCATAATTCCTCTACTCCAAAAGCAAGAAAATATAATTTAAAAACTTAAAGGGATGATTGGAATGAGTAGAAATTGTACTGGATTTATAGAGGGCAAAATAAGAATTTGCATGTTTTACAGATATGGAAAAAGTATTAACTACTCCAAAGGTAACTAACTTCCTAATAATACTATGTACATTGATATTATTTATCAAATCACAGAGCCTCCCCATTTGCAGAAAAGTTATGTTGTTATTAGAAACAAGCGGTGGCATATTGGGAACGATAAACACAATGATTTACAAATTAGGCTTAATTTCTCAGGATCCTTAGAATCTGTGATTAGCTTGGGAATATAGAAGTACATTTAGATAGTCTCAACTCAGTTTCTTGAGTAGCTGTCTACTTTCTCTTGGGAGACAGTAAAACCAGGGCAAAACTTCTCCAGACTGTAAATTTTCTCAAGGAAATAATTGCAGCAGTTTATTTAAGAAGAATCTGCAAAATCCCTAACATATGTGTCACTTTAGCTTTCAAGAAAGGGCAAGAAGGAAGGGCTGTGCAGGTTCAGCCCATGGCACCTAGTGAGCATTAATTATGCCTCAAACATATATGAAGCTTTTTGAAAAAGCTAACTAGAATTGCAGAAGTATTGATTTATAAATAATATAAAAGAAAGGCTTAGAAAAATAGTTCTTTTACTAAATAGGCAAGATTTATTTTTTCTCCTTTGACTTGAAACCTGGTAGTTTATATTTGTTTCTGTAATATTTTAGTAAACTGTTTTCAAAACAAACAGACAAACAAACATGGATATAGAATGTGGTATTATGACCACCTAAGTGTTAAAATACCTTAACTGGTATTAATTTTCTAAGAAACTATAGTATAATTAACACAAAAATAAAAGCAAAAGGGAAGGAAAGGAGGAAGAAAAGAGAAAGAAAGACAGAAAGACAGAAAGACAGAAAGACAGAAAGACAGAAAGACAGAAAGACAGAAAGAAAGAAAGAAAGAAAGAAAGAAAGAAAGAAAGAAAAAGAAAGAAAAGAAAGAAAGAATGGAGGGTGGAAGGGAGGATGGAAAGGAGGGTGGAAGAGAGGGGAGAAAGAAAGAAGGCAAGAGCCTCTTTGATAAAGAACAAAAGTCATATAGTGTTTCCTTAATAATGTAAGTTATTAAGAAAAATTCCCAAACTTCATAAGTGAACCTCCACTAAACAGCTCAATAGTGTTCAAGAATAGAAGTATGTTCATGTATATAATTAGTCATTTTATTTGACAAGAAATACTGTACATAACATGCTAAGAAGCAGGTTTAAATATCAATACCAACAAAATAACTGCATGGATTTTCCTCTCAAGTATTTTGGGACTTATCTATCATCCTCAAGAAAGTGTGGCCAGAGTGACAGAGCAATTAACTGTGAACAAAAAATTCAGTCTACCATAGAGCCCACCTTGTGGTGATATAAGTTGAAAAAAATCACTCAACCTCTCTCTGGAGGGCTTCCCTGGTGGTGCAGTGGTTAAGAATCCGCCTGCCAATGCAGGGGACACGGGTTCGAGCCCTGGTCTGGGAAGATCCCACAAGCAACTAAGCCCCTGCGCCACAGCTACTGAGCCTGCGTTCTAGAGCCTGCAAGCCACAACTACTGAGCCCACATGCCACAACTACTACACGCCTATAGCCCATGCTCCACAACAAGAGAAGCCACCGCAAATGAGAAGCCTGTGCACCACAACAAAGAGTAGCCCCTGCTCACTGCAACTAGAGAAAGCCCATGTGTGGCAACAAAGACCCAACACAGCCAAAAATAAATTAAATAAATAAAATTAAAAAAAAATCTCTCTGGAAATTTCAGTATACAAATCCTTGAGACATGGAATTAGTTTAAAAAAAAAAAAAAGCCTTAACCTCATGACCCCAAAAGAGCATCACACTCAGATTTCATGTCAAGTTTGGAGACAGACAAACCAAAATATTTTAAGAATATTCGTTTTCAAGTAATCCAGAATGAAAACTCATTAAGGTGCATTCAAAATGAATGTAGTATGTTTCAAACTTTAGAATCAAAAAAGTTATTTTTATGCTATGAGCTTAAATGTGTTTACAGTTGAGCTTCATTGTTCAGGTGATATTTTTAGATCTGAAATAAGTAGAAAGGCAAAGTGGTTCTGGAGCCTTTTCTCTTACATAAAATTTATGAGCTAAGGCTATTTATAGTAAATGATAAGAATAGTTTACTTTTTTATTTTAAAGCACTCTGCTAAGTGCTATGTCTTCACTATGTAATTTAATTCTCACAGTAGTTCTGTGAGGCAGAACTATCTCCAGAGCAGGTGTGTAAAACAGGGGAAATTGTATCTCAGAGATGCAAACAAAATGAATTAGTTGATTCCAGATTTCAATCTTTTAAGTATTGCCTTATTTTATAATGCAATTATATGTCAAGTTGTTTGAAAATGTGAAGCACTTTTCTTAAAATGGTGAATTCAGTCAATTAAAAGCTAATGGATAAATTAAAGTTTATAAAGGGAAACATGTAGGAACCAGAAAATATTTTGAAACTCCCAAGCTGAAGTGATTTTTATAGCATATGGTTTATTGTATTGAAATGGCAAAACAAATCACCAAAGAAAACTTATCCAATGCAAATACAAATAGAACCCATTTAAAGATAAAATCAGTTGATATGAAAGTGTTTCTCACAGTGAAACAGCATGAAATGTTTGAGGCTATTTGACTTAGTGTTTCTGGAAGAGCAGATGCTCTGAAGACAATACTCAACAGATATGTTTTTAATGTATGAGAATTAAGAAGGCCAATTAAGTTCGACCTTGGTGACATTCTTCTTTCTGGGGTAACAGAACCTTGCTTTGAAAGAATATAGATAGAATTGGAATGCACAGGGAAAGTGTGGCTCATGCTCTAAGAAACCATTTTTATGTGAACTTTCCAACTAAATTGTGATACAAATTTTCAACTTCTTCATATAATCCATACATTTTTATGGAAATATTTGTGGAGCAGACAGACTTTTCACTGTAAATATTGGTTCTCTTGCTTTGTTTGCCAATATAGATTTTCAATGATATATGTAAATGTGACATTCAAAACTTTTTTTTCCCCAGACTGAGAACCATATTTCCCTAAAAGAACTGCACTGAATGCTATTCAAATGTCTGTACCAGGCATTATATAGAATTTTATATTATTAGTTTTTTGCAAAACACTTTTAAATATTCAAGATAATATCAATTGCAACAATAAATAGGATAAATTGTTAATTTTCCATAATGAAACTGCTATTTATCATTAGTCATAGCTATATATATATTATTAATGATATTTTAAGATCAGGGATTTTATAAAAATGGGAAATTCAGAAGATATAGGAGGAATCTCATACTGAGCATACTTTTGAGAGTATGTCTATTTTATTTTCATTTGCAGAACCTTTGCCTTTACATAAAAAAGCAATTTTCTTGAGAACACAACAAAAGTGGTGTTTTTGAAATTCATGAATCAAGTGATAATGCTTCCTCTCTTAGGTAATACTTTTCGTTGCTATTTCTCTTGCTTGGTTGTATTGTGCCAGTAGGGATTCAAGTTATAATTATTTGATAAATCCTTAGGGTGAGAGGATTTATGTCACCACTCACACACAAAAAAAGGATTTGTTAACAAAATAGGTATCTGGAGTACTCTCACTGAAGCAATTCTTTGCTTTACATGTTTCTAGTTTACTTTTAGATACAAGATCAGATTATCTTAGACATGTTTGGTAATTTTTCAAGGACAAGAGGAGTTTTTATTTTTACAGTTTTTAGATGAGCATTTGAAAGTCTTTCCTTCTGAGAAAGCCCAGGAATTAAAGAACATGATTGGTGCAAAAGAGTGAGAAGAAAATCATGATGATTATGATGAATTATATTACAACTTGTATCATTATCATGTTTCTATTTTGATTATTCTTCCCATAAAGGGCCAATACTATAAACAACTGAATGTATTATGAAATTATTAGCAAAATTATAGAATTATGTATGCAAGCCTCACCCCCTCTAATCATCTTTTGTTCACTTTTGCAAAACCAATTTCTAAAACTCAAAACAAGTGAAAGTAAAATTCAAAAAAAAAGTAAGAAAGAAAGAAAGAATCTAACTTATCTCACTTCTTGAAAACATACCAATCAGTTTCTAAAACTGAAAAATTCCATGATCTTTGCAGGCCCAGCATATTCCAGAATGAGGAAGTCCCAAATTAGTATTGTAACTATGGGCCTCAAAACGGATCCTGCCATTTTGTTACACATAAAAGTGTAGGTAAGTTATTGGAATAGTATCTAACTCATTCAGACCTGAAACGATAAAGATAATTTCTATATGACTGAGAAAGTATTAGGAAATGACTTGTAGTAGCATAGATATTTCTTCAATCTTAAAATCACACATTTAAAAAATATCCAATATCTTTAAGACCCCCCAAAATTAGTGATTTTAGCCGTAAGCATATGTATTACATTTCAGATCTACGTGTGAGGTTTTTTTCCCCTTAATTATATTTCTGTTGGTTCATTAAACTCAGTTTGGTAAATGTAAGCAGAACAATAGGGTTATAGTTTATATTTAGGGGAAATTCTATTTTTGAAATATTAACCATTTCTACCTCACATTCTATTTCCTGTTACTCCTGATTTTTCTCTCTATTTGACAGCTGGAACCTACTTCATTTATTCCTTGGGAAATGGGTAATGCAATTGACCATATAGAAAAGATAATTTTCATAGTTTGGAGTCAGAAAGTTTAAGCCCTGAGGGAATAGGGAAAGTTCTGATGAAGATCTTAGAGTTGGAAGAAAACATGAAGATGATAGGTTACACTATCGAACTCTCAGACTACATCATAGGCCATTTGTGTTGCAGATTAAGAGTGAGAAGGAAGAGAGCAAGTTTCTGAGAAGAAACTCCAGGGGAGATAGGTAGATAGATGATAGATAGATGATGGATGGATAGACAGATAGACAGGTGTGGGGACTTGAAAGTACAAGGAAATCACTTTTCCTCTCCTAAGAAGAGTGTGAAGTATCATCAAGGTCCCAGATTAGGCAGAACACATTGCATCTACGGACGAACTATCCCAACGATGTTGCTGAAGAATTGGCATATTGCCAGTGCACCTTAAATATTGGGGCACAAATGCCAAAGGGTAGTGCCACAGAGTACCATGTGTCTCACCAAATATAGCAAGGTGAAACCTGAGAACCACAGAGCGGTCTAGTTGATTTTGAGCAGACCAGAGAGAAAGCAAGAATTTAAGAATATACAACAGTTACTTGCATATACCTAGGGTCAAATAACAAAATAATCAAATTGTCTCAGTAGACGCTATCATGGGTGGGTAGAGATGTCAAAGATCATGTAACTGAGCTCTTGGCATAATGCATGTTCAGCAAGAAGTTAGACTCAACCCCAGGAGAAGGATGGGGGAGACCTAAATTTACTAATGTTAACTTTACCAGTCAGGGGAAAGAGGGCTTGGTATTGTTTTACATAAGATTTTATAAATAAGGTTGTTGTTTTTTTTTCACTGCACACAGATTCTAAGTGAAGGGAAGTAACAATAAGCAAATAGAAACTTTCATTCTGTCCATGTAAGGTGTAGGAAACGGAAAAATGAAATTTGGGTGAATGCAGTATACTTAAATCAAATGTGATAATCCTAGTGCTAAATTAATTGCTTTTCTGGTTGCTCTGCTGGCAAGACTTAGTTTATAATTAATTTAATTGAGAAGGAAATTTGAAAGTGTGGAAAAGGAAGAAGTTAAATTTGACTTAGATATTTTCGTCTTGGCTGATAGGTTGGATGGTGAAGCTGTCCAAATCCAAGTAATTAGGCAGGAGCAGATTTGGGGATTCTGAAGACCCTAGGGACACTCTAAACAATATATACAATAAAAAGTCAGAAATAGAGGTAATCTGTCTATCTACCTAGTTAGCTAGCTAGCTGATAGAATATGGCACTTATAGGTATTCAATAAATATATTACCTAAGAAAAAAATTAGATAATGAGAAAATCAAATCAGTTTTAGAGATTCGTTCATATACAATCATCATACTTATTCACATGTAACATCTTCATTTTGAGCAGTTTAATATTTGATTTATGTAACATTTAAAATCTTATGGCTTTCATGATCATTTTACTTTTTACTTAATCTGATTATGATCTGTCAGTGATACAGAGATGGACAATGTTTAGAGGGATAATTTATTTTATGTAGACAGATGTAAAACAGTTCATTCATGAGCAAATTTGGGGAAGCCATATTCAGTTAAAAAGTCCCATATGCTGAGTTCTTTGACAAAATATGTGACAAGTCAGTCAACAGCATCAAAAATTTAGATGCCTGTATAGCACACAGGATGGGAAAAAGATATAATAGAAGTGGAAAAAAAAAGTGATAGTGTCCAAAGAACTGGTATAATTGGAACCAGAATGCAAACATATATTTTAAATGTTCATGGGCCCAAAATTACAAGGCTATATAACACACACCATGTAAAATGGTGTTACTATGAAGATAGCTTCTGTAAAGTAAGAGTATGTGTCTGTGGAAATTCAGTAATGGACAGCCGTTTCCTCTTAGAAGGTAGCTTTGGTAAAAACCAATTGGTAGTTGATGAGAAGATCTCTGTTTCAAGAGAAAGTGGTGCATGTTTGAAGAGACTAAAAAAATGGCTCAGTGTTATAACATTAATATATAAATGTAGTACTGAAGCTTTCTTACAGTAATGGTATTTGAAAACAACACTAGCAAAAATTAACCTATTCATTGGAAGTAGTGTCTATTGAAGAGGGATACAGACAGTATTGTGTATATTATATTATAATATGTATTTATATAAGTGAATTATATTTTGCTTACATATATATAAAGAGAGAGAGAGAGAAATTGATTTTTTTTTAGGAACTGCTGATTGTTGATGATTGGCTAGTACACATTCCACAGGGCGAGCCAGCAGATAAGAAATTTCAGGTAGGAATGGATGTTGCAATTTTAGGTTCAAAAATCACAGAGCAGGCCAGGCAGGCTGGAAACTCAGGAACTCAGGCAGGTATTGTATGTTGCAGTTTGAGAAGAATTCTATCTTCTTCAGGAAAGCTCAATCTTTGCTCTTAAGGTCTTCAACTTATTGCATGAGGCCCACTCACATTAAGGAGAGTAATCTGCCTTATTCAATATCTATTGATTTAAATGTTAATCACATATAAAAAAATGTCTTCACAGCAATATCCATACTGGTGTTTGACAAAACAGCTGGGCGCCACAGCTTAGCCAAGTTACACATAAAATTAACCATTACATAAATTAATGGGCTAGTAAAGGGTGAGAATAGTTCTACTCAGCAAGACTCAAAAACTCATTGAAAAATAGAGTTCCAGTCTAGGTTAGGGGCTCAGTTTTCATGGGCTAATGGAAGGAGTGCTCATTACTTGAGATCCTATATAGATGAAGTGCACAGTGTTTTCTCCTTCCCAACAGTACAACGATATTTTGTGTTACAAGGGAGTTGCACATTTCTATATGTGGCATTCTTTAAATCTATTTTGTTGTTCACTCATGACAACATCTCATCTTTCTAACTTCTTAGACTGTAGCATATTGCTCTAATGTTACAATAAAGGGCCAAGACTTTAATACACTGATATTAGGTATTAATTTTTTAAGTATAAATAATTTCCACTATTCATTCAATGAAACAAATATATTTGGAATGCATAGTGTCATGTGCTATGCTCAAAGCTAACATGCAAATGTGATGATACAGAATTGAAAGGTGAACTACAATGTCAAAGAGCTATATGTTTAAGACTCTGAGATGAGACAATGTTGAAAGCAATTATGTAATATAAATTCAAAATGTTAAAATTGCACAAAATAGTAATTATCATGCTTTCATCTCTACACATAGACAAGGTGCAATATGTGAACTACTAAGATCTACAGAGAACTCATAGACTGGGATATAATTAAAGCCATATCAGTGCACATTTCAGGCAACCAAAATTCCATAAAACTTGTCTCAGTAAACCTAGCTATGGGTTGATCAGTTACACTTTTGTGTAGATTCTCACTATAAAATACATCTAAGAAATCATATTAAACATTGGGATGTGAATGTGCAGTTTAAGAAAAAAGTGGCCATGGTATTTCTAACATCCAGTTTTGATTAAGTCACTGGCACTTGAATGGTTAGAAATATTTCATAGTGACATTCTATAGCTATCAGAGAGCCTTTCATCAATCCATATGTGATGGATTGAGGTTGAGTTTGAGCAATTTAGGGGAGTTAATGACATTTGTATCTCAACACGAATTTTCCAAATCACTGAGTGCCTAGCTTTTCACTTTTCATAATTGCCATATCAATTTGGCTTCCAAAGTGGAGACCTTACAGAGAAACCACATCACTCTCTACACAAAGACTAGTTTATTAGACTCTTTTCTCAGTAAAACCCTCTTTGTTTACTATTCTATTATTTTATCTATTTTATGCAATAACCTTGGCTCAGCCCTGACAGAGAAGGGCATAAGCTAAAATGATTTAATAAGTATACACTTTTTCATCATTTAGTATTTTCCAAATATAACCTATATTACATTATTAGGACAAATTTATTAATAATTGAATACCTTAAAATTGTCCTTCAAAGATTTTTTTTAAATCTTTTTCTTTGAATTAGAAATCATTTGACATTGGCATTACAGTTCAATGAAATCCTTAAATAGTTTTCAGCATAAAGTAGTGCAGAGTTGCTAATTAGGGCATTATAATAGAGTTTCTATACACATTGAATTAAAAATTTAAAAAACAAAACAAAGAAGAATGTGATGTTATGCTTTAGTGTGTACTAGAAATAAACAAATGTCACAATATTATCCCATTTACTTCTCTAGAAATCTCTGCAGTACTATAGGCCAATTCATAGAGACAACAATTCACTTTCACCTAGGGAAATTGTTGTTAAAGCAGCTCATAGAAGCAATGACAATATTCATTGTTGTTACTCAAAGTGTAATTCCCCATGTGGCACTGCCAGGTGATATGGGCAAGTAGACTCTCTAGAGACTGTCTAAAAAATAAGTAAATAAAATACATATACAATAACACCCATGTGAAGCTGCATAAATATCATTCCTACCTAATTCAGCTCCTAGAAATCAATGTCTGAAAACTGACCTTTAAGCCCAGAGGTTCAATGGATAAAATTGCTTATTCATAATTTACGTCTTCTGTGAATTGTTACCATGCTTGCAACTGTACACCTCCTTTAAATTCCCAACTTGGATTAGAATAGTCATCTCTATGGGCAAAATAAAAATAAATTAATATTGAAAGGAATAAAACTACAGTAGAAGCAGGGTGGTATATATCCAGTGACAAAATATGAATAATATCATTACTGTTTGGTAATAGAAAAATCTCTTATTGTATCGATAAATAAATATATTGTACAATTTTTAGAAGAACTCCTTCAAGTATCCAGCCAGGGCTAGGTAGTTCTATTCACTCCTCTCTTATTATTCTCCTCACATCTCCTTAAGCCCTCTTCCTATTTGAGAGTAATCCTCAGAGGAGTAGATAAGATTCTTCCTCCCCACGTGCTCTGAAAACCAAGTCTCCAGTACTAGGAATAGGTTCAGGCTATTACTTAGCTGGGTAGAACTGAGAAACTTGTGTAAATGGTACAAAGATTAAGTGGCTTTTCAAAAATCAATCATGACCGTGAACTTCTGCAGTAGCGGCTAGTATTCTGGAGCTGTTGAAACTTTTGTCTGGTCTCAATGTTAATTCTAAAAGATTATTCTTTTGTTTGTTTTATGTTATATTTTGTCAAGGACCTACCATGTGACAGGCATTGTCTAGGTGTGAAGGTACAACAATGAATAAAATAAAATTTCTGCTGTCAGCTTAAATAAAGAAAGATATCTTTTGCAGACATAAGCTAAAAGCTAAAATGTTTTAATTTCTCTACATCCTTGACAACATTTCTTTTCTTTTCTTTCTTTCCCTTTTTTTTTTTTTGATAATAGCTAACCTAGTAGTTGTGAATTGGTATCTCATTGTGGTTTTGATTTGCATTTTCCTAATGACTAATTGTATTGGGCCATTTTTTCATGTGCTAATTAGCCATTTTTCAATCTTCTTTGTAGAAATGTCTATACAATTTCTTTGTCAATTTTTTAATTGTGTTGTTTTTCTTCTTATTGAGGTATAGGAGTTCTTTATATATTCTTCATATTAATCTCTAATCATATATGTGATTTGCAAATATTTTCTCCCATTCTCTGGGTTATTTTTCATTCTCTTTGTAGTGTCTTTTGATGCACACTTTAAAAAATTATAATGGAATACAATTTTTTTTTCTTTTGTTGCCTGCGTTTTTGGTATTCTAATTAAAAGTCATTGTCAAATCTATAATTATGCATATTTGTATTTACACTTTTTGTGAAAGCTTTATAGTATTAACTCTTACATTTATGTGTTGGAATTGTTTTGAGTGACTATTTATATGTGGTGTAAAATAAGGGCTCAACTCCTTTCTTTTGCATGTGGTTATCCAGTTGTTGAAAAGACTGTTTTTTCCCCATTTAATGATAAAGTTGTGTATTAAAGTATCCAACTATTATTGTAGACCTATCTATATCTCATTTCAACCTTGTCAATTTTTGCTCCATATATTTTGGGACTCTGTTATTAGGTGTGTATACATTTATATTTGCTATAGCTTCCTGATGGATTGAAACTTTTATCAATATATAAAGATCTTTGTCTTTTGTAATTATTTTTTACTTAAAATCAATTTTTTCTAATAATAATATAGAGTTGCCAGTTCTTTTTGTTTACTATATATTTATTATATATATATATTCAAATGGAATATATTTTTCCATTTTTTACTATTAATTTCTTTTTGTCTTTGTATGTAAAGTGATTCTCTTGTAAACAGCATATAATGTTTTTTTAATCCATTCTGCCAATTCCTATCTTTTAATTGGAGAGTTTAATCCATTCACTTTTAATTACTTATAAGGAAAGTCTTAAATCTGCCATTTTGCCATTTGTTTTCTGTATCTCTCATGTATGCTTTCTTCCATTCAATTCCTCTATTACTGCCTTAAAAATTTTTTTGTAGTGCATCATTTTGATTCACTTCTTCTTTTGTTTCCTATATATGTATTTTTATTTTCTTTATGGTTATCTTGGAAATTACAATTAACAATCTAAACATTTAATAACCTAATTTGAAGACTACTACCTTACTTTCAATAGTGTCCAAACACTGATCCTAGCCATCTCTGTCCCTACCACTTTGTTTTGTTAATGTCACAGATTACTTCATTATACACTGTATGCCCATTAATATAGATTTATAATTTTTATACATTTGTCTTTTAAATCATATAGTAAAACAAAAAAGGAGTTGCAAAACAAAATACAATGATACTGGCTTTTATATTTACTTATGTTGTTATCTTTAGCAATATTCTTTATTTCTTCATATGGCTTCAAGTTACTGTCTAGTGTCCTTTCTCCAGCCTGAAGGATTCCCTTTAATATTTCTTGTAAGGCAGGTCTACTAGTAATGGACTTCCTTAGCTTTAATGTTCTTCCTTAGCTTTTAATTTCTTCTTTATTCTTGAAGGATAGTTTTGGTTGATAGCTTTTTTTTTTTTTCATATGTTCAGTACTTTGACTCAGTTAACCCAATGCCTTCTGGCTTCCATGGTTTCAAATAAGATATCAGCCAATAATTTGTGGAGGATGTCTTGTACTTGCAAGTTGCTTTTCTCTTGCTACTTTTATTATTCTCTTTTTGTCTTTGTCAGTAGATAAATTAACTACAATGTGCCTCAATGTGGATCTCTTTGAGTGTATCCTGTTGAGTATCTGGATGTGTAGATTCATTTCTTTCATCAAATTTGCAAACTTTCAGCCTTTTTGTTCTTCCTCACTGTTCCTTCTTAGACTCCAATAATGAATATGTTAACCTGCTTGATGATGTTTCATAGGTTCCTTATGCTCAGTTCACTTTACTTCATTATTTTTTCTTTATGTTCCTCAGACTGTCTAATTACAATTGTCCTAAGTTCATGTTCACTGATTCTTCCTTCCACCTTTTCAGATTTGTTGTTGGAACTCTTTAGGAAAAATTTTGTTTTAATTTTTGTACTTTTCAATTCCAGAATTTCTATTTATTTCCTCTATATAATTATTATCTCTTTATTGATAGTCTCATTTAGTGCATGCATTGTTTTTGTGGTTTCCTTTAGTTATTTTCCATGGTTCACTTTAGCTTTCTGAGCATATTTAATACCGTTGATTTGAAGTCTTTGTCTAGTAAGTCCAATGTCTCGGCTTCCTTAGGGACACTTCCTGTCATTTTTTTCCTTTTAATAGGTCATACTTTCCAGTTTCTTTGCATGCTTTGTGATTTTTGTTGTTGTTGAAAATTGGACATTTAAATGTTATAATGCTACAACTTTGGAAATTAGATTCTTCTCTTCCCCAGGATATTTATTGTTGAAGGCATAGCTTGCAATCAATCAGTTGACTGATATTTCTTTGCATTCCAGGAGCATTTTTTAAGTTACCCTTTATTGATTCAAATTCACTTCATTGCTGTAAGGCTTTGATTGTTTTCCAGAATTCTGATATAGTTAGTTCAGATAGTTTCTTTTTCTTTTTTATGTTTCTGTGGATAGGCTGGAGTTTGGAGTTACCTACTCTACTATTTTGTTGGTATCACTCCCCAAAGCAGCCATGTTAAACATATTAAGTCAGTCTTTCTTCCCCAAAATGGTATTTGTATTTTTATTTGCTCACATGATATCATCACTAAAGTATTTTCAGCACAGCTTCAAAATTACAAAAGAGTGAAATTTATGCTCATATTGTAGTTGCATTCTTAGCTAATGGTTTATGATAATAAATTTAAAAATTAGGGTAAGTTAAATGAGTAAGTTTAGTTCTATACTTCAAGGCTCAATTTGCTGACCCCAGTGAAATATTGCGTTATTTTATAATTATATATTTCAGATTATTAAGGACATGATTTGAAGCTAAAATAAATTTATTCCTACATAAAATATAAAATTATCTTCTTTGCATGGGCTTATAGAGGTGAAAGTATGTTATAGGGACAAAATTGTCTTATCAAAAAAAGATACAAAAAATATGTTAACTCATGGTCATGCGATATGAACTATTTATTCCCAGTATGGTTTTAGTGTGATTTGACCATGTAAAACATTAGTTCTTATTCATCTTTCTATTTAACTACTAAATGCTCATAGTCAAATATTAACTGAACCTGCAGCACTTTTAACACACACCATATTCAAGACAAAACAGTCTAAATAAACAGTAAATTTTTAAATCTACCTCCAAAAAGTTCTCTTTGAAAAGTTAAATTTACAAAAATAAAGGCAACCCTTAAACTTATTCTATATATCTAAGAAAATACTTATAAATGTCTGGAATGTGTATGAAAATGTGAGATGATGCTATCACACCACAAGATGGCAGATTAAGGCCACTAAACTAGTATTTCTTGCAGGAGTAAGGTTCTATTTTTTTCTTTTATATACGTGTTGACTTTTTACAGAATTTTTAATAAAATAAGCTACATATTAAGATGTAAACTGATAATTAGAGCTCTAGTATAAGTTAAACATTATTTTTCTATTGAGAATCTCTTTCCTGTTTTGTTATATTAAGGCATACTAAATAATTTTTCTTAAAAAGAGAGAATTATTTTCTATAATTTATATGTCTAAGGGTTTCCCTGAAACTGCCAAATCTTCTATGTATCCAATAAATATCAAGGTGAGCACAATGCAATTTTGGCTTTATTTCTGAATTAAATTTATTTTGGCCACATTTAGAATCATGAGACATTCATAGTTACTAAGAATAGACAAACTAACTGAAACAAAACCAAAAAATACTTGAAACATTTCTACTTTGAAATAAGCTTATTTCAAAATTTTGGTGTTATTATTTAAATTCCCTGAATATCTGCCTGCATGATCCTTTCTCATCTTGAATTTTAAGTCCTCTAATATCCTAAGCTTTGCTTACATTTTAAAATATAGGATACTGATGATAACACTGTGTATGTATATGTCTAAACACACAAAATTGTATACATTAATTAACTGTATACATTGTATGCAGCTTTTTGTATACCAATTATACCTCAACAAAGCTGTTTGTTTTTTAAATGAATAAATAAAACATATGATGTGTTTTTATCCTTATATTTATATTTGAAATTGTATTAGAATTACCATTATAGAGTCAAGACAACTATATTATGGAATTAGGAAAATCTATTGTGAGCATTTGGTGAAGTTGCAAATACAGGTAACATTTGGTGAGAAAGCTCCTAGGCATAAACAAATTGTAAAAATGTGTTTTTTTGAGGGAATAGCTAGATGTCCAATGAGGCTGTGTCATAGAAGATGCATTTTGTTACTACAGCTGGAGAGTGAGACTGAGAACATGTTTTCAAAGGCAACTCCCAAAAGGAAAATGCCTGGATGATCCAATCAGTGTTGAGAAATCCTTTTTAAATTTCTTTTAAAGTAGGAGCTTGTTATAATTTGATTTAACATTTATAAAGATCAAATTTCCAGCCCTATGGAAGATGACACAGATGGGAAGGGAAGTCTAATTTGGGTCATAACCACCAACTAGGAGTCTTTTCTAATATGCATGATAAAACCTAATGAAGATTCAGACATAAGAACTGAAGCAGGAAAAGATGCCTGCTATGTTGGAGTAATTGCATAGTTAAGTGTGAGGGATTCTAAATTAATAACCAGTTAGTTCAAGTTTACTTATTTATTAATTTAACAAATTAGTGAGCTCCTACACTATGTCAGGCACATTTTTAAACATTAGATTTCAATTTGAAAAGAAAAAATCCAAAGCATTATAGAACTTATCTTTTACTGGGAATACATACACTGTGATGGTGTATTCCAGGCAGAGGAAATTAAAATTGCAAAAGCACTGAAACTAATATGTTTTAAATATATCAAAGAGGCCAAAGCTACAATACAGGAATGAAAAAGGGAAAGGATATTAGGAAATACCTTTTAAAATCACCTACTAATTTGTGTATCAGCATTGCATAGGCATTGGATGTCTAGAAGTAAACAAACATAACGCTTTTTTGACAAATCATAGCTTGGAGAACTTACCATACTGGGGAAGGGGTATGAACCAATGTAAATAAGAGAAATGTCTGCAATTGTGAAGAAGAAGGAGTCAAGTTTAATGTCTGCAGTGGTTTCTTGGTAAAGCCAGCTAGTTCTATAACAATGCCGTTAACCTAGATAAAAAAAATCACAAGCAAAGCAGTTATTGGTGAGGCATGATGGAAAAATGGCAGTAATAAGTGCTGCTTTTTTAAAGAATTTGCCATACTATGGAACTACTAGAAGCTGTCAGTGCAAACTAAAATTTTAGAGAAAATGATACATAGTCAATATTTTAACGATAGAATATGATTAGAGTAAGTGAGGTGCACAGTCCTATTGAAGGTTAAAAAGGAAGATCAATATTATGTTGAGAAACCAGAGGAATCTTCCTGGAGTGTACCACCTGGCATAACACCTCAAGAATGGGTAGGATTTTGGCAGAAGTAAGGTGTGTTAGGGAGAAAATTCTGTTACTGAAGCAGAAGGCAAAGCAAAGACACAATCAAGGAAATTTAAAAAGTGTAAGAGAAGGGCTGTTTCAGAAACAACAAATGGTTATAATTTTCTTATGCATAGGATATAAATAAGTAGAATTAACATTATCTTACAAATGTATTCACTCAACTGGGGGAGTAAATTTCTTATTCATTCAATCATCTTATATTTTCATCTATTCTGCATGGTATCAATGATAATGCAAAGGTAAATTGAGATAAGGGGTGAACAAGACAGGAATGAGAGTTCTGTTTCTAACACTGAGGGCATAGAGATTGTGTTTGTGTGTAAAATGAAGAAAATCTTGCTCAAACATCGATAGACTGAGTAACAGTGCATCGGGCTAAACAATTCTCTACACAGAGCATCCTGTATTTCTTCAGGATGAATCTTGATCCAGCAGTTTTATAGTAGCTCAGAAAGAATAAGTTTCTTAATAAAAGGCACATATTGACTCAAAGGAGGCAATATCATGCAAGGACCAGGCTAAACTTCAGTACTGGCATAGAAATATATAGACCTCATAGATCACTAATGCATATCAATTTGCTTGGTTGAGGTTGAAGGAATAGGCTTTTTAATTAGCTGTGATTTGCTATGGTTTCTATGGTGAATATCTTCATTTACTGACAAACTGGGAGAGGGGTATCAACCATCAGAGGAAAAAACATATGCCCACAGAATATGAGGAAGAATATGAGTGAATAGCTATACATGTAATAGTATCTTGCTAGGTACAAATAGATGTATATTAATACCATTAATGTGGATAAAAGTTTTGTGAATGAAGATTTTGGTGGTGCAGGGTAAGAAGGGAGAGCAATAATCAGTAATCTTATATACATATAGAATTTACCATTCCTAGGAGAGTTCTAATGGAGCATATAAGTAAGAACTCAGAGAAATAGTCATATGGTAAACATTGACATTGATGCATACAGAAGACATTCATTTCATTTCTGTCTTCTGAAGCAAAGGGCAGAAAATGCCTTTGAATTTGCATTTCCTTCTGGTTGAACACTGTATCACAGTCAATGTTTATATAACTCCATCCTCATTTTATTACTATCTCTATGTCACTTCCTCAAAGAAATCTTCACTCAAAAACCTATCTAAAATAATCACCAGTCATGAATTTGCTGTGTGCTAATTTTCTTCATACAGCACTTAGCACTTCCTGGGATTACATTGTGTATGCTATTTGTCTGAGGCTATTAATCTGAAATATTTTAATAATAATTTTGGAAATAGGGCAGATGGACTAGATAGCAGTTATGATCTCATCCTAGCCAGTGCTACAATTATAAAAATTGATTGCTACTAATTTTACACTATAAAGTTATTGTTAAGAAGCAAAATATTCTTTGCCAATTTTAATAATCAGAAGGACAAAAGTTCCTTAGTTCAATTATAAATCATAAAATTCTAATGTGAAATTGTGCTCCTCCTTTGTGCTTTCTATATCTGTGACTGTAAATTTATTTTGGTGACCATCAAGGCAGACAATGACTTCATCTTTTCCTTTATTTTCTGATTGCAAATAATTAGATTCTACAGAATACCTGAAGACTGTAGCTTATGTAGGTGTTGACCAAAGTGGCACAGATATTTAGACCGTGTGGCACTCTGTGTGGTTCGTTTGCTGTCACACCTTTGGTTAGATAAATCCAACCTTTTGTCATTTAGCCATTGCTGAGGGAAAAGGAGATTAATGTTCTAGTTTGAATTTCTCCTGGTCACAAAATATGTCTAATACCTGCTTTTCTTCCATTGTAAACTTTCATTTGCCACTGAATATTTCTTACATTTAGTAATAAGAAATATTTATAAGAAACCATATATAATTTTTCAGTTTTTTATTGTCTTATTCAGAGTTTTTAATGAGGTCTGACATTGGGTTAACAAGCCTTTACAGTGAGAAGCTTTACAAGAGAAATTGAACTAGTATCTCAGGTTTCCAGGGATAATACACAACAGCTAAAACATTAAGGTAATTACAGCGACAGAGAAGTGAACTGAGGCAGTTTGTCAGACCAAGAAATAGTAGATCTAACTAAATTGAACTCTCTGAATAATAGTTAAAAAAATGAATCATCTCGGCACAGAGAAAAATTTTAAGCCAGTCCTGAGCCACTGGCAATGTCTCATTATATTAGAAGTCCCTAAGTAGAATGATTTAAATGTGCTGAATGTAAAACTTTTGCTAATATATAAAAATAGTTTGAGTCTTAAAATGTCTTTATCATAATATTGGAATATTTAAAAATAAACAGATTTTAAGCTTTGCTCTATTTTTGCCAATTTAAAAAATCATAATTAGAGCAGATTTATTTTCCACCAACAAATGAAGTGATGGCCATAGGTGATTTAAGTATAATGATTATTAAGGAAAATGATCCATAATAATATAAGGGAGGATTTACTTTAATAGTTTATACATACTAGGAAGAGAGAACAGATAGTTTTTGTGTTTATTTACATAATTTGAAGCTTATGCCACCTAAGTAATTGTTTTATATTCCACTTACTGTAGTTCAAATGCATCTTATTGTAAATACTTCTAAAACAAAATATATTTATTGATATTTAGACATATAAGTTTAGACCTTTTATCTACAAAAATGTCCTGTCTCAAATTTAAAATGACATTGATTTTTTTTCAACAAATCATGTAGAAAATTTACTATTAATTCATTAAATGTTTTTAGCAAATCATTCCTTCCTCTTCCCAATAGACTTGAAAAGTCAAAAGTCATTAAATGCTTTCAGTTATTTGAGTCTCTTTGGTTTTGTACATTTTTAACAATTAGAAGAATGGGGAAATATACTTTCAATATTTGTATAATGTGGCATATACTATATATTATTTCATCTTTACAGACAAATAATCAGAAAAGGGTAACACCTAAGCTTCTTGTCGTAATAATTCCATTAGATTTGCATCTAGTAGCTTTGACTGCGAAGGCACTGAGTATTTATCACTTTTATAGTAATGTTTAAGAAACTGTCAGCCAAAGTAAGAGAATCTGATGGACCCCTCGCTACAGAAAGAAGTGATTACTGGAAATGCAATCTCTAATGTTTCAAAGTGTATTGATTTGAATTTAGTTTCAATAATTTTTGCCCTAAAACTGGATACATGAACTCATTAAAATGCATAATTAGGAGTAGAACTTGAAGGCTTACTACCATTTATATAGGCAACGTGTTCAGCTGGGAACACTGCCATTCATCCAATTTACCTCCTGGTAAAATTACCTAACTAATTCTTTGAACCTCAGAACAGAAAAGCCCTGGGGAATGAACAAAGATCACATAATCTATACAAAGAGCCTACTTTATATAACCTTACATGTAATGAATGACTGAAAATAACAAAGTTATTTTTATTAAGATATCATATAAATTGCTTGTCTTTCCTTTACCTCCCCAATTCACATTTAGTTGCAGATTCTGCAGGAAGAACTGAATGCCCATTCATTACACACCATATCATTTATAATGAAATATGTAGGGCCACTATTTGTGTCACATGGACTTGAGTGTGTTCTGTTGTGCACAAGCAGATGATAATTCAAGGAGATTTTAGATATTATCTTCCTGGGTTTATAAATATGAAATTACTCTGGGCATGTGCGTAGAGCCAAAAAAACAGGGTTTTATGGCATATGGACTTTCCAGATCTCAGTTGAACCTGGCAAATGTGACCTAGTTTTATTGATGAAAAAATATAATATACTATTGAGTATATAAACTAGATGTAAAATGACAAGGATAATATGATAAAATCCCTCTTTCATAATAGCTCATCAGTTTTATACTACCTTGGTCACCAAAATAATAATTAATTTACTTATATCAATTAATTAAAAGGTAATGATCTTGTAGTTTATTTTACAGGTATTGCCTAAATGAGAAGTAAAAATGAACAGTTTTACATCTTCTGGTTCAAGATGTTAAACTGAGCACACCAATGAGACTCATCTTACTAGCAGGATCTCATTTAAATTATCTTACATATAAAAAGATTTAAACTCTAACATGCTAAAGAAAAGAAGAGGACATCAGTATTGAGAGATTTCAATACATTTACAAGAAGTCATTAAATAGATGGATAATTTATAAAACGGAAATAAAAACAGCGAGATGGAATATATGCAAAGAGATCTTCATAGTAGGAACATATATCAGCACAATAACTGTATATATTACAAACTTACTATATCAAGTAGCAAATAACAAGTTTAGGCAAAGAAACAACACTTTTAAAAAAGGAAAGAAAATAAAGCAAAAAGAGAGATATTGGATAACCTGAGCTAAATCTTTATGGAACTGCAAAGCTAATAAATTAAGCAATAGAGGTATAAAAACGTTATCTGGAAATATAGTAATAACCACCAGATGATTAAACAAAAGGAGAAAGAAATAATTGAAAGGAGTTGGTTTTGGAAGTGGTGGGCATAGGGGCATGTACTGTACAATTTCACTTTTTAACACAATGGTTATGCTACTTTCATAAAATTAACAATAATACAAACCCTGATCACATTTATGTCTTCTCATATGAACCCAGTCATTACTGGCATGACGAATTCAGATAAATCTCATGGGAAAAATGATGAATGCTATTTAAAAAATGGATGAAAGTTAAAGGGGGCCTGAAATACCTTTTAAGATGTTGTGACTTACTACGAAATATTTCTTAATTGCTCGTGTTGGGTGACAATGAGTTATGTTTGTATAAAGAGTGTCCGAATGATAGTTTTTTCACTTCAAATGAGAACCTTAAAGTATTATGTAACTGACCTACATGGGAAACAGAATGACTTGAGAAATAAGTTTAGTCTACACAACTTAAAAACAAAATCTTAGTGAATGGGTACCCACATGGTCTATACTGTATATTTTTTCAATAGATATTGGCACACTTGTAAAATAATAACATTGTGTATAGAGACAGTTCAGTGAACAATTCGAGTTTCTGAGTGTTAATGAAAACTAAATAAATACAAAAATACTGCATAAAATTTGTATTGGCAGTAACAGCTGGACAATTACAGATCTGCTTCTCCAGCCTGGCAAAAATAAGTTTCAATACAAATTCAATCCTTGAAATAATTATTGCAGAAATAAATGTAGGCAAAGCACTAATATCTTTGCTCACATCATTTTGGAGTAAAACCCTTAGAGTTGTCACCTGTGAATATGAAAGACAACCATATTCATGAATGTGAAACAAAGATTAATTGTGCTCTTGGTTGGAATGGCATGCAAACTGTTTGCTTCAGAAGGTGCAGAGTATAAGAATAGAAGGGAATGATAGCATGCCCTTAGATAGAGTAATAAAGAATGTCTATTGCTCTGATTTTATAGATGATGTCTTGCCTGCTCTATTCTGGGCTGAATATATGCCACCAGCCACAGTTGTATGAATCACAGCTGCCTGATCAGCACTTCCCTTGAGCAGCAGTACAATCAGTATATCTGATTTTAATTCCAGGAAGACTTTGTTTCTAAAGATTCTAAGAAACTATACCACGTTTAGGATTATGTGCCAATCATATAGCTTTAGTGACTCAGTTAAGGAAAGTAGAAATTTAAATTTAAAGTGATTTATATGACCTAAATATGAAAACCTTTGTCAAGAAGCTACAAACTGAACTTTAATCTAAATGGTTTGAATTATAACTTTAATGGACATACAATACCAAAAGATACCATGAAATGAAGTAAGGAAAAAACTAGTCATATATTCTTTAAGCTTTTCTTTTGTAGTTTGAATAAGTCATGAACAATTATAGGGCTTCTATATGTATTTCACATTGCTTTACATTTTTTATTAGAAAAGAAAAATCATTTAAATATTTATTTAATTATTTTTTTACAATAGTCCTCTATTCAGAATCTACTTAAACTTAAGAAGCATTCATTTAGAACTTCCAACTGCTCTGCATTCTCAAACATCTGGAAAGAGAAAATAGCCTACAGGTCCTAAAACTAAATTAAGAAAAAATGGTAGTAAAACATAAGCAATTTTGTTACATTTCACCTTAAAATTAGCTAATTTGACTAAAATTATCATTTCTTATAAAGGAAATCATCCATCTCATAGTTTCTTATTGATGTTTGGGTTATTTATATGTGTTTATTTTAGTCTCAAAAATATTTTAAAAATTCAAATTTTTCTTTATAAAGAGAAAAATCAATATGAATGCCAAAATTTGTATATACGATTCATTCAATTACCATTATTTTTAGGAAGACTGGGCTAAAAAAGTTATCTTCTTTCTATACAAAACAATTGTGATCTTAATTAAACTAAGTTATGTAAAATCACATAATACCAAACCAGAAAAAAATGTCAGGGTAATACTGTAACATGAATTCAAATATTTGTAAATATAAATTGAAACATAAGAGAGTCTCTACTTTCCCTTTGCCAAATGTACACATGCACCTATGCAGAAAATTTTCTTTTGAACACTCAAGACAAATAATCTCAAAATTAATTCTCAAGGCCCCAGACTTGAAGTATAAAACCTAAGGTCTTATCATATTGCCAGAGAATCAACTTAGAACTGGAATGGTACTGGCAATTATATCACTTATTATATAGGGAAATAAGACAAGATTAAAGTGATTTGTTTATGGTCAGTTACAATGGGTATTAAGTAACCTCTGTAAAGAAGTCCCATATCTTCTAATTCATCCATTTATTTACATGTCCATCCATTCATCCATCCTTCCATCTCTCCTTCTATTCATTATCTATCTGTTTCAAAATGCAATTTGAATCCGTTTTCCCAATAAAATCTGTCTTTATAGCCCATAGAAAAGTTAAATTGAATTTCTATACCTCTCTATTTTTCACTTATCACTAATTACAGTATACTACATTATAAATATTTGAGCATTATAAAAATAGTAAACACAGTATGGCATAATGTACATAAATGCCAGAACATAAATAATATATATGCTTACAAGAACAGTTTTTGAATCTGGCTATAATGAGTTTTACTAGGTAAATTAGGACAAGAGAAGGTCTCAATCTCAAAAAAATTACATAAAGTACAGAGGCAAGGTGGGAGCACAAAAAGCAAGAAAACAAAAGCTAAAAATAGTAATTTTAGGGCTTCCCTGGTGGCGCAGTGGTTGAGAATCCACCTGCTAATGCAGGGGACACGGGTTCAAGCCCTGGTCTGGGAGGATCCCATATGCCGCGGAGCAACTAGGCCCGTGAGCCACAACTACTGAGCCTGCGCGTCTGGAGCCTGTGCTCTGCAACAAGAGAGGCCGCGATAGTGAAAGGCCCGCGCACGGCGATGAAGAGTGGCTCCCGCTTGCCACAACTAGAGAAAGCCCTCGCACAGAAACGAAGACGCAACACAGCCAAAATAAATTAACAAACTCCTACCCCCAACATCTAAAAAAAAAAAATAGTAATTTTAGTTTTAAAATATGCTCCAAATTATGATTAAAATGTCTTAATGAAATGAAAATTTTGTTTAAAAAAGATTATTCATGAAAACAATTATGATTACTGGGAAGGGAAAAAAAAGAACTAAATTATCATAAAAGGATCTGAAAACATTTAGCACTACAATCCAGAGAAAATTTACTACTCACTGGCAATTTCTAGAAACTAATGAATTCAATTTCTAGAAAGCTTAACTGATTTTATATATATACTTAAATGTGAGAGTTATCAGGTAACTTAACTGCACTCTTTTTCTTATCTAAGAAAGACCTGAGTTACATTGTTATCAAATTCTATGCCCCAGAAACAACACTTTTTTCTCCAATAAACTCTAAGAAATTTAAAGGAAAAGATGTAGCTCTACTGCTTATGGTTAAGTGGGCACCAGCATAATTATATGCCTCAAATAAGAGATGAAACACTAATTTATGTTTCTAAAAACATAATGATTATTCCTTTTTTAGACATGCATTAATATTTGACTTCTACCTATTTTTACTTACTTTCATATTCACAGGGAAAAAAGGAGAAATGTTTCATACAGAAGTTTGACTCTAGTGTAGAAAGTAACAATAGGTATGTAGTTACATTGTATGGATGGCGTCACTTCTCTAACTTTCAAAATTCAGTTCTGAATTTAAATCATGTTCTTAAGCTTACTTGTTAGATAGTCTTAAGCAAATTACGAACACATATTCCTCATTCTCTCTTCTGTAAATGGGGATAACAATAGCATAATCCCTGTAAAGTCATGGTATGGATTAGATTCACTAATTCATACCATGTACTTGGAATAGTTTTGGGGAGATAGTACCCATTATTGTTGATGCTGTTGCTGCTATTGTATTTCCACATTGCTTCACTCTGAGAAAAAGTCATCAAGTCCACTCTATTCAAAGGTCCTGCAGACATGTGACTACCTCACACTACATATACTGAGCAAGATGTGCTCAAGTTCTTTACAAAACATACAAGTACTAAGATTTATACCTAGACTCTTAGTTAAACCACCTTAGGGAAATAAACAATCCTGGAGATTTGCTACTACTAAATATCAGTAAAGAAAGACAGTTTCCTCTTATATTCAGAACCTTTTCTTTAACCTAGTTTATTGAATTACTAGACATAATGTCTATGATCTCAGGTTTCTCAATTATTACAGCTGTAATAATGGTAGACTCTACTTAATATTGTTCTTATAAGTATTAAATAAAATACATAATTGAAAAATATTTGACATATGGATATTTGATAAATATTTATTCTTTTTCCTGTCTTTATTTGATTACATTGCTATGAAAGGTTTACTTGATTACATTTCTCTATCTTCATTACTTTGATTTTTACCAGTTATATACCATTTAGAGGCAAAACTTATGTGCAATGAAAGTTTATCTGGTTAATGATGTCAAAGCAAGCCTATCAAAGCCATTGGTTGCCTTAATCAAGAGAATGGCATGGTTTTGCATTTTTAAAAATTGGTCTGGTTACATGAACATAACTATATGAAAAGATGTAAGATTAGATATATTACAAGGTTGAACTGGGCATCTGTTTTTAAGATCTTGTGTGGAAAAGGGTTAAATTAATCAGACTGATTTTTCAAACCCTGCAATTCCAAAGGTTTTTAGGATTGGTCTTTGACCAGTTCCTGGGAGATAACGTCTAAGACGTGCCTGATAAGAGTGGGGCTTTGGGACACAACAGACAATATATGCTAATAATGTGATTTATGATGAATGCCTGTTTGTGTTCATCTGGAGCCTTGGGTCCTCCCGTATTAATTTGACATTTAGAGGGGCTGGAGATGGAGTACCTAAGGTCAGTACCCAGGCACTACATCCCTATATGACTGATCCCCAATACGAATCCTGGAAACCAAGGTTTGGGAGAGCTTCTCTGGTGGACAACACTTTGTACATTATCACATATTGTTGCTGGGAGAATTAAGCATTGTCCATGAGACTCCACTGAAGAAGACAATTGGAATATTTTGCTTGGTTTCTTCTGAACTCTGCCCAATGCTCTTTTATTCCTTACTGATTTTAATCTGTATCTTTTCAATGCAAAAAATCATAAGCATGAGCAAATCAGTTCTTCCAGGTTCTCTGAGGCCTCACAAGTCGTCAAACCTGACAGTGTCCTGTGGATGCCATACAAATCACCAAATCACTTCCTTCGGAGAACTGTAACGTCCCCAGTTCCATGTCATTCTGGCTGGTCTGAGAATCATAAGGCCCACCTACCCTGATTACACATCTGGATCTAATACAAGATAGGCCATACAGCTGCTTTCTGTTGAGCAGAGAAATAGAAGCAATGGAAGTGTTTGGAATTGAATCACCTTGTGCTAAAAGTCTAGAGAGATGACCTCCAAGTCCTTCTGTTATTATGGTCCTGGTATTCTCTGAGGCCATGTTTGGTAAGCTGTTCTTTCTTTTATTTGAGATAACCCTTATATTTCTAACATTTCTTGTTATTGTTTGTTTTTATAAATAAAGGTACTCAAAATTAGTTGCATTTTTCTACCATAGAAAACAATAGCAGTAAATCAGGTCCTTGATGGAATTTTAAATATGGTAACAACAATGGGGAAGTGAGGAAATATAAAATATGAAGGTCTATTTGAACATAAAGGTGAAAGCAATGGTGAGATTGGGGATTGATTTGATTTGGGTAGAGAGGACACATAGGAGTCAAGAAAGTTGTAGAGGCTTTTCCCTCATGTACTTTTATGCAGAGATTTATCATCTCCTGAAATATATAACATAAGAGGAAAATTACCATAAGAAATGGTGGGGTGAGGAATATCAGATTGCCATATATACAAAGTCTATTCTCTTTTTCTTGATGGGAAAACACTGAACCACAAGGATTCTTTCTTTTCCTCCATTTTTTTTTCTTGTTTTTCCTATGTACATCCCACCATTTAACAGCTCATGGTAGGTATGGCTGAATTCCTGCAAATATTATTGTATGTAATAAGAGTTCTTATACGAAATATAGAATGTATTATGGTACTCAATGACATCCTTTATATTATTTCACTTATAATAATGGAAACGTAATGATAAGAAGGATTATTAAGTCAAGTGAAATATTAAGATGAAGTTAAGTAAAATAATGATTGTGATATAGTATTAGGGTATAAATAATGTATTGTTTCACAATTTTTACTGTAAAATGGGTACTACAGTGTACTGTTGCAGTGTTACTCTTAGGAGCCTGAAACTGTGGTATAGAAAAACATTTTTGAGAAAAAGCTAAGAAAAAGTAGGTATCTACATAAATGCTGATAGTAAAATATTGCAGTCAAAATAAATTACATCAGAGCACTTCCAATTAGGTATTTTTAAAGAGTTTTATGGAGGTATAATCCACTTATCATGCAATTCACCCAGTTAAAGTGTGCAATTCAGTGTTTTTAAGTATGCTCAATGATTTGTGGAGCCATCACTACAATTTATTTTTATGACATTCCCATCACACTGAAGAGATTTTTTACCCGTTAGGAGTCAGTCTCATTTCCCTACAACCCCAACAGTCCAATGCAACGATTAATCTACCATTTATTTCCTCTATAATTTACCAATTATGGGCTATTAATATAAGTACAATTATATAATATTTGGTCTTTTGTGACTGGCCTCTTATTTCTGAGATCCATTCATGTTGTAGCATGTATCAGTACTCCACCTTATTTTATTGCTGAATAATATTTAATTTTATGAATATACTACATATTTTAAATCCATTTATCAGATGATGAATATTTATATTGTTTCCAGGTTTTTGTTACCATGAATAATGCTGCTATGAAAATATTCACAAACGTTTTGGTAGACATGCTTTCATTTCTCTTGATATATAACTAGGAGTGAAATTTCTAGATTACAGGGTAACTCTATGCCTAACTTTTTAAACACCAGCCAAGCTATTTCTGAAAGTAGCTGAACCATTTGACATTCATACCAGTAATATATGAGGGGTCCAATTTCTCCACATCATTATAATTGCTTACTGTTACCTGTCTCTCTTTTTTTTCTTGATAATTATAAATATTGCTATATATATATTTTTTTAACATTTTTATTGGAGTATAATTGCTTTACCATGGTGTGTTAGTTTCTGCTTTATAACAAAGTGAATCAGTTATACATATACATATATCCCCATATCTCTTCCCTCTTGCATGTCCCTCCCTATCCCACCCTTCTAGCTGGTCACAAAGCACCGAGCAGACCTCCCTGTGCTATGCGACTGCTTCCCACTAGCTATCTATTTTACATTTGGTAGTGTATATATGTCCATATATACACTACAACTCTCTCACTTTGTCCCAGCTTACCCTTCCCCTCCCTGTGTCCTCAAGTCCATTCTCTAGTAGGTCTGCGTCTTTTTTCCCATCTTGCCCCTAGGTTCTTCATGAAGATTTTTTTTTTTTTTTAGATTCCATATATATGTGTTTAGCATTCAGTATTTGTTTTTCTCTTTCTGATTTACTTCACACTGTATGACAGACTCTAAGTCCATCCACCTCACTACAAATAACTCAATTTCGTTTCTTTATATGGCTGAGTAATATTCCATTGTATATATGTGCCATATCTTCTTTATTCATTCATCTGTCAATGGACACTTCCATTCAATGGTTGCTTCCATGTCCTACCTATTGAAAATACAGCTGCAGTGAATATTTTGGTACACGACTCTTTTTGAAATATGGTTTGTTCAGGGTATATGCTCAGCAGTGGGATGGCTGGGTCGTATGGTAGTTCTATTAGTAGTTTTTTAAGGAACCTCCATACTGTTCTCCATAGTGGCTGTATCAATTTACATTCCCACCAACAGTGTATGAAAGTTGCCTTTTCTCCACTCCCTCTCCAGCATTTATTGTTTGTAGATTTTTGGATGATGGCCATTCTGACCGGTGTGAGATGATATCGCATTGTAATTTTGATTTGCATTTCTCTAATGATTAATGATGCTGAGCATTCTTTCATGTGTTTGTTGGCAATCTGTATATCTTCTTTGGAGAAATGTCTATTTAGACCTTCTGTCCATTTTTGGATTGGGTTGTTTGTTTTATTTTTACTGAGCTGCATGGGCTGCTTGTAAATTTTGGAGATTAATCCTTTGTCAGTTGCTTCATTTGCAAATATTTTCTCCCATTCTGAGGGTTGTGTTTTCGTCTTCTTTATAGTTTCCTTTGCTGTGCCAAAGCTTTTAAGTTTCATTAGGTCTCATTTGTTTATTTTTGCTTTTATTTCCATTTCTGTAGGGGGTGGGTCAGAGAGGATCTTGCTGTGATTTACGTCAGATGTTCTGCCTATGTTTTCCTCTAAGAGTTTGATAGTGTCTGGCCTTACATTGAGGTCTTTAATCCATTTTGAGTTTATTTTTGTGTATGGTGTTAGAGAGTGTTCTAATTTCATTCTTTTACATGTAGCTGTCCAGTTTTCCCAGCACCATTTATTGAAGAGGCTCTCTTTTCTCCATTGTACATTATTACCTCCTTTATCAAAGATAAGTTGACCATATGTGCATGGGTTTCTCTCTGGACTTTCTATAATATTCCATTGTTCTATATTTCTGTTTTTGTGCCAGTATCATACTGTCTTGAATACTGTGGCTTTGAAGTATAGTGTGAAGTCCGGGAACCTGATCCCCCCAGCTCTGTTTTCTTTCTGAAGATTGCTTTGGCTATTCGGGGTCTTTTGTGTTTCCATACAAATTGCGAAATGTTTTGTTCTAGTTCTGTGAAAAATGCCAGTGGCAGTTTGATAGGGATTGCCTTGAATCTGTAGATTGCTTTGGGTAGTAGAGTCATTTTCACAATGTTGATTCTTCCAATCCAAGAACATGGTATATCTCTCCATCTGTTTGTATCATCTTTAATTTCTTTCATCAGTGTCTTATAATTTTCTGCATACAGGTATTTTGTCTCCTTAGGTAGGTTTATTCTTAGGTATTTTATTCTTTTTGTTGCAATGGTAAATGGGAGTGTTTTCTTAATTTCACTTTCAGAGTTTTTGTCACTAGTGTATAGGAATGCAAGAGATTCTGTGCATTAATTTTATATCCTGCTACTTTACTAAATTCATTGATTAGCTCTAGTAGTTTTCTGATAGCATCTTTAGGATTCTCTATGTATAGTTTCAAGTCATCTGCAAACAGTGACAGCTTTACTTCTTCTTTTCAAATTTGGATTCCTTTTATTTCTTTTTCTTCTCTGATTGCTGTGGCTAAAATTTCCAAAACTATGTTGAATAAGAGTGGTGAGAGTGGGCAAACTTGTCTTGTTCCTGATCTTAGTTGAAATGGTTTCAGTTTTTCACCACTGAGGATGATGCTGGCTGTGGGTTTGTCATATATGGCCTTTAATATGTTGAGGTAAGTTCACTCTATGCCTACTTTCTGGAGCGTTTTTATCATAAATGGCTGTTGAATTTTGTCAAAAGCTTTCTCTGCATCTATTGAGATGATCATATGGTTTTTATCCTTCAGTTTGTTAATATGGTGTATCACATTGATTGATTTGCATATATTGAAGAATCCTTGAATTCCTGGGACAAACCCCACTTGATCATGGTGTATGATACTTTTAATGTGCTGTTGGATTGTTTGCTAGTATTTTGTTGAGGATTTTTGCATCTATGTTCATCAGTGATATTGGTCTATAGTTTTCTCTTTTTGTGGCATCTTTGTCTGGTTTTGGTATGAGCGTGATGGTGGCCTCGTAGCCTGAGTTTGGGAGTGTTCCTTCCTCTGCTATATTTTGGAATAGTTTAGAAGGATAGGTGTTAGGTCTTCTCTAAATATTTGATAGAATTCGCCTGTGAAGCCGTCTAGTCTTGGGCTTTTCCTTGCTGGAAGATTTTTAATCACAGTTTCAATTTCAGTGCTTGTGTTTGGTCTGCTCATATTTTCTATTTCTTCCTGGTTCAGTCTCAGAACGTTGTGCATTTCTAAGAATCTGTCCATTTATTCCAGGTTGTCCATTTTATTGGCATATAGTTGCTTGTAGTAATCTCTCATGATCCTTTGTATTTCTGCATTGTCAGTTGTTACTTCCCCTTTTTCATTTCTAATTCTATTCATTTGAATGTTCTCTCTTTTTTTTTTGATGAGTCTGGCTAATGGTTTATCAATTTGTTTATCTTCTCAAAGAACCATCTTTTAATTTTTTTGATCTTTACTATCATTTCCTTCATTTCTTTTTCATTTATTTCTTATCTGATCTTTATGATTTCTTTTCTTTGGCTAACTTTGGGTTTTTTGGTTCTTCTTTCTGTAATTACTATAAGTGTAATATTAAGTTGTTTATTTGAAATATTTCTTGTTTCTTAAGGTAGGATTCTATTGCTATAAACTTCCCTCTTAGAACTGCTTTTGCTGCATCCCATAGGTTTTGGGTCATTGTGTCTCCATTGTCATTTGTTTCTGGGTATTTTTTGATTTCCCCTTTGATTTCTTCAGTGATCTCTTGGTTATTAAATAGTGTATTGTTTACCCTTATATATTGAGGTACTCCTATGTTGGGTGCATAAATATTTACAATTGTTATATCTTCTTCTTGGATCGATCCCTTGATCATTATGTAGTGCCCTTCTTTCGCTCTTATAATAGTCTTTATTTTAAAGTCTATTATGTCTGATATGAGAATTGCTACTCCATCTTTCTTTTTTATTTCCATTTGCATAGAATATCTTTTTCCATCCCCTCACTTGCAGTCTGTATGTCTCCCAGGTCTGAAGTGGGTCTCTTGTAGACAGCATATATTCGGGTCTTGTTTTTGTATCCATTCAGGCAGTCTATGTCTTTTGGTTGGAGCATTTAATCCATTTACATTTAAGGTAATTATCAATATTATGTTCCTATTACCATTTTCTTCATTGTTTTCAGGTTTGTTATTGTAGGTCTTTTCCTTCTGTTGTGTTTCCTGCCTAGAGAAGTTCCTTTAGCATTTGTTGTAAAGCTGGTTTGGTTGTGCTGAATTCTCTTAGCTTTTGCTTGTCTGTAAATGTTTTATTTTCTCTGTTGCATATGAATGAGATCTTTGCTAGGTAGAATAATATTGGTTGTAGGTTTTTCCCTTTCATCACTTTAAATATGTCCTGCCACTCCCTTCTAGCTTGCAGAGTTTCTGCTGAGAGATCAGCTGTTAACCTTATGGGGATTCCCTTGCATATTATTTGTTGCTTTTCCCTTGCTGTGTTTAATATTTCTCTTTGTGTTTAATTTTTGAATATTTGATTAATATGTGTCTTGTCATGTTTCTCCTTGGATTTATCCTGTATGGGACTCTCTGTGCTTCCTGGACTTGATTAACTGTTTCCTTTCCCATATTAGGGAAGTTTTCAACTATAATCTCTTCAAATATCTTCTCAGTTCCTTTCTTTTTCTCTTCTGCTTCTGGAACCCCTATAATTCGCATGTTGGTGCGTTTAATGTTGTCCCAGAGGTCTCTGAGACTGTCCTCAATTCTTTTCATTCTTTTTTCTTTATTCTGCTCTGCAGTAGTTATTTCCACTATTTTATCTTCCAGGTCACTTATCCGTTCTTCTGCCTTGGTAATTCTGCTATTGATCCCATCTAGAGTACTTTTAATTTCATTTATTGTGTTGTTCATCGTTGCTTGTTTCATCTTTATTTCTTCTAGGTCCTTGTTAACTGATTCTTGCATTGTCCATTCTATCTCCAAGATTTCGGATCATCCTTACTATCATTATTCTGAATTCTTTTTCAGGTAGACTGGCTATTTCCTCTTCATTTGTTAGGTCTGGTGCATTTTTATCTTGCTCCTTTATCTGCTGTGTGTTTTTCTGTCTTCTCATTTTGCTTATCTTACTGTGTTTGGGGTCTCCTTTTTGCAGGCTGCAGGTTCGTAGTTCCTGCTGTTTTTGATGTCTGTCCCCAGTGGCTAAGGTTGGTTCAGTGGGTTGTGTAGGTTTCCTGGTGGAGGGGACTAGTGCCTGTGTTGTGTTGGATGAGGCTGGATCTTGTCTCTCTAGTGGGCAGGTTCATGTCTGGTGGTGTGTTTGGGGTGTCTGTGGCCTTATTATGATTTTAGGCAGCCTCTCTGCTAATGGGTGGGGTTGTGTTCCTGTCTTGCTAGTTGTTGGCATAGGTTGTCCAGCACTGTGGCTTGCTGGTCGTTGAGTGAAGCTGGGTGCTGGTGTTAAGATGGAGGTCTCTGGGAGATTTTCGCCGTTTGATATTATGTGGAGCTGGGAGGTCTCTTGTTGACCAGTGTCCTGAAGTTGGCTCTCCTACCTCAGAGGCAGAGCCCTGACTCCTGGCTGGAGCACCAAGAGCTTTTCATCCACACGGCTCAGAATAAAAGGGAGAAAAAGTAGAGGGAATTAGTAGAAGTATGAGGAAAGAAAGAAGGAAAGGAGGGAAGGAAGGAAGGAAGAAAGAAAGAAAGAAGCAAAGAAGGAAAGAAGGAAAGAAAGGAGGGAGGGAGGGAGGGAGGGAGGAAGGAAGGAAGGAGGGAAGAAGGAAAAAAGACAGAAAGAAAGAAGATACAGTAAAAATAAAATAAAGTATAATAAAATTATTGAATTAAAAAATTCTTATTTAGAAAAAAAAAAAAAGGGACGGATAGAACCTTAGGACAAATGTTGGAAGCAAAGCTGTACAGACAAAATCTTACACAGAAGCATACACATACGCCCTCACTAAAAGAGGTAAAGGGGGAAAAATCATAAATCTTGCTGTCAGAGACCACCTCCTCAATTTGGGATGATTCATTGTCTAAAGGAGGGAAGGAAGGAAGGAAAGAAAGAAAGAAAGAACGAAAGTAAAGTATAATAACGTTATTAAAATTAAAATTGATTATTAAGAAAAAAAAATTTTTTTAAAAAAACCATGGACGGATAGAACCCTAAACAAATGTGGAAGCAAGACTATACAGACAAGATCTCACACAGAAGTATACACATATACATTCACAAAAAGAGGAAAAGGGAAAAAAATCATAGATCTTGCTCCTAAAGTCCACTTCCTTAATTTGGGATGATTGGTTGTCTATTCAGGTATTCCACAGATGCAGGGTATATCAAGTTGATTGTAGAGCTTTAATCCGCTGCTTCTGAGGCTGCTGGGAGAGATTTCCCTTTCTCTTCTTTGTTCTCACAGCTTCCAGGGGCTCAGCTTTGGATTTGGCCCTGCCACTGCTTGTAGGTCGCTGGAGGGCGTCTGTTTTTTGCTCAGTCAGGGCGGGGTTAAAAGAGCCGCTGATTCGGGGGCTCTGGCGCACTCAGGCCGGCGGGGCGGGAGGGGCACGGCGTGTGGGGCGGGCCTGCGGCGGCAAAGGCCGGCGTGACTTTGCACCAGCCTGAGGCCCGCCGTGCGTTCTCCCGGGGAAGTTGTCCCTGGATCCCGGGAACCTGGCAGTGGCGGGCTGCACAGGCTCCGCGGAAGAGGGTTGTGGAGAGTGACCTGTGCTCGCACACAGGCCCCTCGGTGGCGGCAGCAGCAGCCATATCGTCTCCTGCCCGTCTCTGGGGTCCGCGCTTTCAGCCGCGGCTCACGCCCGTCTCGGGGGTCCGCGTTTTTAGCCGCAGCTCGCGCCCGTCTCTGGGGTTCGCGCTTTTAGCCGCGGCTCGCGCCCGTCTCTGGAGCTCCTTTAAGCAGCGTTCTTAAACCCCTCTCCTCACGCACCAGGAAACAAAGAGGGAAGAAAAAGTCTCTTGCCTCTTCGGCAGGTGTAGACTTTTCCCCGGACTCCCTCCCAGCTAGCCGTGGTGCACTAACCCCTTCAGGCTATGTTCAAGCCGCCAACCCCAGTCCTCTCCCTGCGCTCCGGCCTCAGCTTGTAGCCCCGCCCACCCCGGCGGGTGAGCAGACAAGCCTCTCGGGCTGGTGAGTGCCGGTGGGCACCGATCCTCTGTGCGGGAATCTCCCCGCTTTGCCCTCCGCACCCGTTGCTGTGCACTCCTCCGCGGCTTCGAAGCTCCCCCCTCCGCCTCCCGCAGTCTCCGCCCGCGAAGGGGCTTCCTAGTGTGTGGAAACTTTTCCTCCTTCACAGCTCCCTGCCACTGGTGCAGGTGCCGTCCGTATTCTTTTGTCTCTGTTTATTCTTTTTTTTTCTTTTGCCCTACCCAGGTACGTGGGGAGTTTCTTGCCTTTTGGGAGGTCTGAGGTCTTCTGCCAGCGTTCAATAGGTGTTCTGTAGGAGTTGTTCCACGTGTAGATGTATTTCTGGTGTATCTGTGGGGAGGAAGGTGATCTCTGCGTCTTACTCTTCCGCCATCTTCAAGGTCCCCCCCCGTATTATACATTTTTATATGTTCTTCAGAGAAATTTCTATTCATATCCTTTGCCCGTCTTAAAATTGGCTTATTTATATTTGTATTTTTGAGTTGTAAGAATATATATTCTAGAAAAAGTCTTTTATCAAATATTTTCAAATTTGCATATATTTTCTCCCATTTGGGGGGCTGTCCTTCCATTTTCTTGGTACAGTCCTTTGAAGCACAAAACGTTTTTAATTTTGATGAAGCTTAATTAATCGATTGTTTCTTTGGTCACTTGTAATTTTGGCAGCATTTCTAGGAAGGCTTTTCCTAACTCAAAGTCACAAAGATTTAATCTTGTGGTTTTTTGTAAGTATTTTACAGCTTCAGCTTTTTCACTGAGGTCTGTGATACATTTTGAGTTAATTTTTGCATGTAATTTGTTGTAAGGTTCCATCTTATATTTTTGCTATGTTTATCTAATTGTTTCAGATCTTTTGTTAAAAAAACTGCTTTTCCAATGAATTGAATTGAATTGAACTGTGTTGAAAATCAATTGATCATTAATGTAAGAGTTTATTTCTTGTCTCTCAATTCTATTTTATGTTTAATGACTATCTTTGTGCCAATACTATACTGTTTTGATTTCTCTAGCTTTGTGGTAAGTTTTGAACCTGCAAAGTACAAATCTTACAAATTTGTTCTTCTTTTTAAAGACTGCTTTATCCACTCTTGATTCTTTCTATTTCCATATTAATGTCACAATAAGCTTGCCAATTTTTGCAAGCAAAGCACCTAGCATTTAGGTAAGAATTGTATAGAATCTGTAGATCAACTTGGGGAACATTTGATGTTGATTCATGTTGAAGAACAAATCACAATCTCTGTTAGACATTAAAACATTTCAGTAAGAAATAGGAACTCTTTCTCAATGTCATGTGAATAAAATGAGCAAATAAATTGGCCCTGCTTTGTAAAGGTGTGACATAACCTCAGTTCCTAAATAACAAATACATAAGCAGGCATTGTTACATCCCAACAGCAGATATATAAGCTGCCATGTCCAACATGGTAAGGATTTTTTTTAAACTTATGCCAGAGTTTAGTTCTTGTCTCCCTGCTGGCATTTGGACGATAGTCAATTTTATGTCTGTAAATAAGAAAGGTCAGAAAATACTTAGCTTTCACTGTGATCCATATGTTACCTAGAAAAGTTCCTGGATTCTTTCTTAAGAAAATACAAGTCTTTCAACAGTACGTTTTTAAACCCACTTTGTGTGTTTTATGCTGTCACCCTAGTATGACACATTCAGTTTTCTCCATTGGAAACACTCCCACAGTTTCCCCATTATATTGCTACATAGTGTTTAGTGCCATCAAACTCAGTAATTTTCATTATTACAGCATTTTTTTTTTTTGCCCTAAAATACTGTCTTAGCACTTGGACATTCTTCTCTCTCTATCTTTTGAAGATAGGATTTTTTTTCTGACTCATCACTTGTTCAGCTTTGCCTCTTCAAGCACCAAATTGACAATGGTCTCCTCCTGAGAAAATGTTCAGTGTGAGTTTGAAATTAGAATCTTTCCCATCACATATTTGAGTTTATGAGTTGTTATAGTTTTAAATGCATCATTTAGATATTCATTGTTAAAACTGTCATTCTGATACATATTAAGCAAGTTGTACTAAACTGAATGCATCATATTATATATCAACTATTTTAAAAGAGAGATAGCTTTCATTTTGTATGTTCTGTAATTACAGTTTATGAATTTACTGTTGTACATGAACACACACACGTGCTCACATGTACACACACACACAACATTTTTCCTTCCATAACTATTAGCCAGGACCTGTAGTACAAGAGTATTAGACTTTCTTTCCCCATAGATTTCTGACAAGGAAGTCATGATACAATAAACATTTTTTTTCTCCTGTCCTTGGAAAAATGAATGTATTTTTTCTTTGTAGGATGGTAATGATGTACTAGGTTAAAGGGTACTTCTTATGTGTTTTCTATTTAACAGAATGGATAAAATAGATTTACTATGTCAATAGCTGTTCACGGGAGCTGGGTATGTATTGATTTCACCATTAAGGAGACCACAGCTACAAGTGGAATCTTAACATCATTAAGCTTAAGTAAGCGCATTGTCATTACCCCAGACCCATCTGTCTTTTTCCATTGGCTGACCAAGAGTATTAAATGGGATGTAATAGAAATCACAGCACTTGTAGTACAGTGTAAAATCAAAGATACTGGAGTCCAAGTGCCCAGGTACAAATTTAGCTTAATGTGGAATAGCAGTGAAACTTAGGTATGCTATTTAATGTCTCTGGGTTTCAGTTAAATAAAATGAGAATAGTAATTGTGCCTGATTCCTAGAGTTGTGGCTTGGGTGCAATGAGATATTGTATGTAATATTATCTTGTACCAAAAATATTAACATAATTATTACAATTACTTCTATTATTATTCATAATGAGTTTTTATATACACTTTTGATAAATTTAAGACAGGAAGATTAGAGTGTTTAGCTTGGAATATCTTTGACAGTCCATCATTGCATTTTAACAGAAGATGTTTATTGAAAGTCAGGATACAAGTATGACTATTTTCATGAGGGAAAAGTTCTGTGCATTTTGTAGCATTAGGGATCTATGGCAAAGTACACAGAAGAATTAATATACTAAAGGGGAGCAAGGAGAAACAATAACTGATGAGTTCACATTTTAGTTAAAATTTAGATTGATAAATACAGTCAAATTACCCTAATCAGCAAGTAGACATAGGTAGAATTTATTTGACAAATGAATTAATTTTTAAATGGGCTACAGCTCATTGACTTATATTACTCAAAGGAACCTATAATGAAAATCCTGGATGAGGCTATCAGACAAACAACTGTTTTCATCTAAAAGCAAAGGAAATGTAAAAGAAAGAAAGGAGGGACTTGGATCCATCAGAGAACACACACAAAAGGAAACATACATCCAAATTAAGGTAAAGGTATTATTATCAGACACTACTTGCACCTATCTGAAAGAAATGAAGGCACAAATATATATATATATATGTATATATGAAGTATGAGAGATATAGCATTATCCCATTATGCAGAGAAGAAAAGACTATTAATGCCACCAATGAAATTGAATAAATTGCTCCACACTGAAAAAATAAAAATTCAAAAGTTAGCAGAAAGAATATTTCCCTGAAATCCAAATATTTCTGCCTAGTTCTCTAAGGTACTAGCTATGGATAGGTAAATGACAATCCCAGTCCAAATATTTGCTAAAGGTGAGGTAAATGTAGAAATCATGGAACAACGTCTCAGCCTTTCTTAAGGAGAAGATTTTTTCTCAGCCCCCTATTCCCCAGAATAAGAGATAGCAGAAAACACAAATATGGATGTTCTGCAAAGAAGAAGGAAGATGCAGAGAAAGAGAAATCTTATGATCACAATGGATATAAAATAAATAGAAAGAAGGACCAGTGTTAAGAATGATTATAGAGAATGCATGGTGAAAGGATGTCTTACAGAGTTGCCTTATCTATATAATAGAGGATTTCTTGATTACATGAAGAAAGTGAGGCTGGTTTCGCTGGCAGAGTCCACATTTATTCAGCACTGTAGTAAGAACTACCGTGTTTTAAAGGTCCTTACATGAGTTTTGGAAACAAAGCTCCTTACTAGATGAGAAAGTTTATATTTCATTTATATATTGACACAAATAATTTTAGAAGCCTCTGGTGTCTATGGTTCATTCTGAAAGCTGATGAAATTGAAAGAGTAAATGTTTAGAATAAGACCTTTATAGGGTCTACTGGAATCTCAATGTTTTAGTGGCAGTCAAACCAACCTCATCATTAAACTTTGACTATGAAAAAACACTTCTGCTTATATCCTGCTAAACAGGACATATATGAATAATAACCAACCCTGGACTTAAAGACATATTTAGTTAGTTGTGGAATGTCATAAAAGTGGAGTGAGTCTTTAGCAAGTCATACCGGAAGAATTGAAGAAAAAGTAGGAAATAGGCATTTAAGCAAGATATATAAAATGGGTACTTTCAAACATCTCATTCCTAACTAAATTATATGGGAAGGAGGCTTTTTCTTCCAGGTTGGATATACTAGATTCTTGAAGGTCAACACTTTCTCTGCAATAGCTAGGACGAGCCAGCTAAATTACAAAAATATTTTTTAAAATATTAAGGATATGATAAACAAAAACAGCAAGGACATGATAAACTAAAATTGTAGGGAGAATGCATCGGTCCATGGTGAGTTGAGGGTCACTAGTTGTTTTGTTTATAGGAGGTTATGGGCAATTCTGAGGGTTAGTAAGGATCTTATATGGAAATGAGAAAAACATGGAGACTTTCAGATATGTTCAGAGTTGCACAGCTAGTTTTCCCTGTGGGATATTTGGGGAACACACTGGAGGTTGTGGGTACAATAACACAAGCTTTTAGATGGTGATGTGAAAATGCCTTCAGTCTCAAAGTTAAGAGTACTCAAAGGTCTGGTGCAGTGAGTGAATTTGTATCAAATATGTGATATCCTCTCAATAAGTTTGCCATATTTGAAGCTCCTTGCAGTGAGAGCCCTATGAGAAAATCTCAAAATCTTTTAGTACAAAGCTAAATCCCATGCAGTCTTTCCTGTGTGAAGAAAATTTCTACTAGTTGATCAGAAGCCTGGGACGAATATTCTAGAACAAACAAGATGGAATAAATCTTATCCTCTCAGGAACTGGCTCTTTTCTTTTTCCTTTTAACAGAGTGAAAACAGAACTGAATCTTTTAAAAAAATTATAGATCCTCTATGTTTATTTTATACAAAATTCCCAGCACACACAGTGTGTAAAGAGGTATACAATTATGACTAGCAATCAAGCAAAACAAAAAAATACACTCAGATTCACAGATGATGCAGATATTGGAATTTGCATAAAGTGCTTTAAGAGAACTATGAAAAAATTAAGAAAAATCTGAAGAAAATGGAAAATTTCAACAGTTACAACAGAGCAATCTATTAAAAACGTTCATATACTTATTCAATAACTGATTATAAACTATATTTAGAGTAATATCTCATAGTTTACCAGAAAATATAGAAAAGAGTATTACTAAAATCAATGACAGATCCATAGAATATATCCAAATTGAACTACAAGAAAAATTGAAAACAAAAACAGTGTAAGATACCTGTAGGTCAGAGTCAATAGTCCTAACATACGTGTAATTGGAGTCACCAGGGGAAAGGGGAAAGAAATTAGTGGAAGAAACATTTGACAAAAATAACGACTAAAAATTTTCCTCAAATCAGAGTCAATGATCTCAGCTAACACTCTATAGGAAAACAAACCTATGCATACACACATGCCGATATACCTACATATATACATATGTACCAAGACACATAGTAGTTAAACTGTGGAACATCAAAGATACAGAGAACACTTTTGAACTGGCCAGGGAAGAATAATATTAATTTCAAAAGCAAATTAATACGATAGGTGGATGACTTTTCAATAGATGCCATGGAAGCAAAAGAGAAAATTTGCAAAAGAAAAAAAATCTAATTTATATTTTTAGAGCTGGGAAAAATGTCAACTCCATGAAGAAATATCTTTTGGTTACATAAAAACTGAGAAAAATCATCATCAGTATTAAAAGAAATACTAAAGAAAGTTCTTCATAATGAATTAAGTTATTCAAGAAAGAAAAATGGAACACACCAGTTCTTCAATAAACTCCAAGGGTTCTAGATTCCTGGAAGGAATGAAACTTAAGAAAACCAGGATGGAGATGTTTGCATTCAATCTAATTCAAATAAATTCACTTTACCTTTGTAAAATTTCTAGGCCTAAGATTATAGAATATGCTATAAATTTTCTAAAGATATAATCATATTTAAAATGTTTATTCCAAATGTCAGTCATATGGGTATGACTGTATCATATATATGTATCATACGTATATGATGATAGCAAACTAGTGTGTATACAAACACACACATAGCACATGCATACATATACCACACTGCACAATCACATAGCACGTTGCTATTATCTTCGAGTTTACTTCTATGAATAGAATTAGGAAGCTAAAACTTCAAATTTTCCTTAAAAATGTCTTTTCTCTTTTTAAAGCAATTAAGACAATATTTTATATTAAATATAAAATAAAAGTTTAGGAATTTAGGTGATAAAATTACAGTGAATTTAAAAATTTTCATGAGAAGATGGACAAAAGGAGAGATATAAAACATCAGTAACTGTGAAACCATTTCTAGACTATAAGAGAAGTGTTTTTAACCATAAACTCAATGAATCTGGATTGAAAGATGCAACTGGAAGCCAATCTGTGCTATATCATCAGAAATAGAAGGTCTAAAGATCTTCAAAATTTCCATAGAATTTTGAGGCCATTCTCAACCTTCTCAACATAATTTTGTATAAGAAAACAGAAAATGAACATACAAGGAACAGTAATATTTCTGATTAAAGATGATGGGTTTAGGGTACATATTTAATCCTCATTCAAAAAATTTCACTAAATGAAGTCTGTGTGTGTGTGTGTGGTGTGTTTAAAGAAGTAATTCCACCAGGGCGAGCAGAATGTGAGAAATGTAATGGCAGAGAAAATAGTAAAGCAAAAGTGCTAACTGACTTAGCACTGGAGGAAAGTGAAGTGCAAATATATCATAGGACTCCCAAAAGGCACGAAAGTTGTTTCAGTGTCCTTTGAAAATGAAGGAAGTGGAAAAAAAAAGAGAAAATTTAAATAACTGTCTGAAAAAGAAAAAAATTCAGCTTACTGGCATATTCCAGGCAGCTGTGTATTTGTCCCTTTTCCATATCAATAGAAGGTTGGAGATTTATTCCCTAGAGAAGATAAAGTGTTTGGTCTCTATTTGAAGGATATCAGGCACATTTGCGAGCAGGGAGACAAAACTGAAAACAGTGTAATGTGAGTCCCCGTATTAAGTGATTAGGCACCTGACCTTATTCTGATCTTGATTCTCAGAATCATTGGCAGCAATGTCTATACTCCTAAATCAATAAACTTTAATAACTTTCTCTTTGGAATATGACCATCTCAGATACCCCAGTGAAAGAGAAACTTGTACACTCTGTAGTAAAGACTTTAATTGGAAATCCGCACTCCACGCACAAAGCTTTTACTAATAGTTTCAATATTTACCTCTAAATACCATCAGAAAGCCATGGGTAGATCTCTGTGAATGATCCAAAGAAATAGAAAAGATTGTAACTTGTAAGACATTAGGCTATTTAGGTAAAGAAATTTCAAAACGTATTTCAAATTGTCAGGAGCTTAGCTGAGCTGGCAGAAACTGAGCTGGCAGACGTCTGAATAGCCAATTAAAGTAGTAAGTCAAAATGAAAGTGTTAAGTTGCTAATGACTTACTGGGATGGTATAAGCAAGAAGTTAAAACTGGAGAAAAAAGCCAACTCCCCATGTTCCATTTTCCTGAGTAGAAAGGTGTACTGGTGGAGGGTCAGGTGGGTCCACACAAATGTCGTGTCCTCTCACTCTTGAGGGAACCCTTACAAAAGACTCCAGCAGTTTTATGTATCCAGAGGCCTGGGAGGGAGGACAAGAGGGAGGGTTTGGAGTGGAAAAGCAGCAGGTACTGAGTCAGAGTAGGGAAAATGTCTTCAAGGTTTCCCCCTCCTTCCCACATCAGGAAGTTTCAGCAGAGGTCTCTGAAGAAGACCTCTGGCAAGACCTCAGACAGAGAAATCCAGGAATGAAGGTGCCTGGGCTAGAAAAGCAGATACACAAAGAGCATAATCAGCCATAGGGGTCTAAGTCATTGACTGCAACTCCCTTCAGATACTGGTATCTGGGCTGTGCACCAAATGTTTGGGGAGGGCAGAGGCCTACTAGTTAAAGACTTGATGATTGCCTATGGTCAGGCCTGAAAAATCACATGTTAGTTTTTAATCAGGAGCTGAGCTCCTCAAAAATATTCTCATAAAAATGTATCAGGGGCTTCCCTGGTGGCACAGTGGTTGAGAGTCCGCCTGCCGATGCAGGGGACACGGGTTCGTGCCCTGGTCCAGGAAGATCCCACATGCCGCGGAGCGGCTGGGCCCGTGAACCATGGCCGCTGAGCCTGCACGTCCGGAGCCTGTGCTCTGCAACGGGAGAGGCCACAACAGTGAGAGGCCCGCGTACGGCAAAAAAAAAAAAAAAAAAAAAAAGTATCAGAAGCTATTTAAATATGGATGCTGTATAAAAGAATATGCAGAGGTGAAAAATTTCATAAAGTAATTATATGATAACCAAAATAATATACAGTTAACCTTGAAGAAGTCTTGTACAAAACTACAAAAATATAAAAGAAAAGAAACATAAAGAACCAGACCTGATGGTCCAAATGCCTAGCAAATAGAAATTCCAGAATATGATAAAACCAAAATTAGACAAGATGACATTGTCAAATATACAATTTGAAAATATATTACCAATGTGAGGGACAGATATTTGTATCTAAGTTTCTAACTGGATAGATAAAAAGAATCTTACACCAACACTTCATCCTGACATTTCAGATCAGTTGATAACGAAATTAGATCCCACACGTTTCAAGCAAATAGCAAAATGTTCTTAGTGAAAGATAAAGAATCAGAATGTTCAAAAGCATTTCTCAAAACAAAAAAGGAAATTAGAAAATGGGGATTTGTTTTCAAAACTTCAGAAATATCTGCATCAATTGGGATAATCAACAGGATTCATAAGAGGCTAACAAGGTATGCTCACAGAAGTTTTAGTACAGCCACAAGGTGTTTAACATCAGGGGAAGGAAGCATAACTGAGCAGCAGGGAGGGCTAGAACACACAAACGGAACTTCTAGTGTTCTCTCTTCAAGTTGCACAGGTCCAGATCCCAAACTGGCAAGACATGTGTGAGATGTCTCAGTCTTAGGGAAGCTCAGGCTGCATGATCTCATATAATAAATAAACCCAGGTGCAGAACATCAAACAATGTATTTTCAATAAATAATGTAGGGGGGGACCTTGAAGATGGCGGAAGAGTAAGACGCGATCACCTTCCTCCCCACAGATACACCAGAAATACATCTACACGTGGAACAACTCCTACAGAACACCTACTGAAGGCTGGCAGAAGACCTCAGACCTCCCAAAAGGCAAGAAACTCCCCACGTACCTAGGTAGGGCAAAAGAAAAAAAGAAAAAAACAGAGACAAAAGAATACGGACGGCACCTGCACCAGTGGGAGGGAGCTGTGAAGGAGGAAAAGTTTCCACACACTAGGAAGCCCCTTCGCAGGCAGAGACTGCGGGAGGCGGAGGGGGGAGCTTCGAAGCCGCGGAGGAGTGCACAGCAACGGGTGCGGAGGGCAAAGCGGAGAGATTCCCGCAGAGAGGATCAGGGCCGACCAGCACTCACCAGCCCGAGAGGCTTGTCTGCTCACCCACCGGGGCGGGTGGGACTGCGAGCTGAGGCTCGCGAGCGCAGGGAGAGGACTGGGGTTGGCGGCTTGAACATAGCCTGAAGGGGTTAGTGCACCACGGCTAGCCGGGAGGGAGTCCGGGAAAAAGTCTGCACCTGCCGAAGAAGCAAGAGACTTTTTCTTCCCTCTTTGTTTCCTGGTGCGCGAGGAGAGGGGTTTAAGAGCGCTGCTTAAAGGAGCTCCAGAGACGGGCGCGAGCCGCGGCTAAAAGCGCGAACCCCAGAGACGGGCACGAGCCGTGGCTGAAAGCACGGACCCCAGAGATGGGCGGGAGACGCTAAGGCTGCTGCTGCCGCCACCAAGGGGCCTGTGTGCGAGCACAGGTCACTCTCCACACCCCTCTTCCGCGGAGCCTGTGTAGCCCGCCACTGCCAGGTTCCCGGGATCCAGGGACAACTTCCCCGGGAGAACGCACGGCGGGCCTCAGGCTGGTGCAACGTCACGCTGGCCTCTGCCGCTGCAGGCCCGCCCCGCACGCAGTGCCCCTCCCTCGCCCCCGGCCTGAGTGCGCCAGAGCCCCCAGTCAGCGGCTCCTTTAACCCCGTCCTGTCTGAGCAAAAAACAGACGCCCTCCAGCGACCTACACGCAGAGGCAGGGCCAAATCCAAATCTGAGCCCCGGTGAGCTGTGAGAAGAAAGAAGAGAAAGGGAAATCTCTCTCAGCAGCCTCAGAAGCAGCGGATTAAAGCTCCACAATCAACTTGATATACCCTGCATCTGTGGAATACCTGAATAGACAAGGAATGATCCCAAATTGAGGAGGTGGACTTTAGGAGCAAGATCTATGATTTTTTTCCCTTTTCCTCTTTTTGTGAATGTGTATGTGTATGCTTCTGTGTGAGATCTTGTCTGTATAGTCTTGCTTCCACTATTTGTCCTACGGTTCTATCCGTCCATGGTTTTTTAAAAAAAATTTTTTCTTAATAATTAATTTTAATAACTTTATTATACTTTACCTTCTTTTCTTTCTTTCTTTCTTTCTTTCCTTCCTTCCTTAACTCCTTTAGACAACGAATCATCCCAAATTGAGGAGGTGGTCTCTGACAGCAAGATTTATGATTTTTTCCCCTTTACCTCTTTTTGTGAGGGTGTATCTATATGCTTCTGTGTAAGATTTTGTCTGTATAGCTTTGCTTCCAACATTTGTCCTAAGGTTCTATCCGTCCCTCTTTTTTTTTTCTAAATAAGTATTTTTTAATTCAATAACTTTATTATACTTTATTTTATTTTTACTGTATCTTCTTTCTTTCTGTCTTTTTTCCTTCTTTCCCTCCTTCCTTCCTCCCTCCCTCCCTCCCTCTCTCCTTTCTTTCCTTCTCACCTTATTTCCTTCTTTCTTTCTTTCTTTCTTTCTTCCTTCCTTCCTTCCTTCCTTCCTTCCTTCCTTCCTTCCTTCCTTCCCTCCTTTCCTTCTTTTTTTCTTATACTTCTACTAATTCCCTCTACTTTTTCTCCCTTTTATTCTGAGCCGTGTGGATGAAAAGCTCTTGGTGCTCCAGCCAGGAGTCAGGGCTCTGCCTCTGAGGTGGGAGAGCCAACTTCAGGACACTGGTCAACAAGAGACCTCCCAGCTACACATAATATCAAACAGCGAAAATCTCCCAGAGACCTCCATCTTAACACCAGCACCCAGCTTCACTCAACGACCAGCAAGCCACAGTGCTGGACAACCTATGCGAAACAACTAGTAAAACAGGAACACAACCCCACCCATTAGCAGAGAGGCTGCCTAAAATCATAATAAAGCCACAGACACCACAAAACACACCACCAGATGTGAACCTGCCCACTAGAGAGACAAGATCCAGCCTCATCCAACACAACACAGGCACTAGGCCCCTCCACCAGGAAGCCTACACAACCCACTGAACCAACCTAAGCCACTGGAGACAGACATCAAAAACAGCAGGAACTACGAACCTGCAGCCTGCAAAAAGGAGACCCCAAACACAGTAAGATAAGCAAAATGAGAAGACAGAAAAACACACAGCAGATAAAGGAACAAGATAAAAATGCACCAGACCTAACAAATGAAGAGGAAATAGCCAGTCTACCTGAAAAAAATTCAGAATAATGATAATAAGGATGATCCAAAATCTTGGAAATAGAATGGACAAAATGCAAGAATCAGTTAACAAGGACCTAGAAGAAATAAAGATGAAACAAGCAACGATGAACAACACAATAAATGAAATTAAAAGTACTCTAGATGGGATCAATAGCAGAATTACCAAGGCAGAAGAACGGATAAGTGACCTGGAAGATAAAATAGTGGAAATAACTACTGCAGAGCAGAATAAAGAAAAAAGAATGAAAAGAACTGAGGACAGTCTCAGAGACCTCTGGGACAACAATAAATGCACCAACATTGGAATTATAGCGGTTCCAGAAGAAGAGAAAACGAAAGAGACTGAGAAAATAATTGAAGAGATTATAGTTGAAAACTTCCCGAATATGGGACAGGAAATAGTTAATCAAGTCCAGGAAGCAGAGAGTCCCATACAGGATAAATCCAAGGAGAAATACGCCAAGACACATATTAATCAAACTGTCAAAAATTAAATACAAAGAAAGCATATTAAAAGCAGCAAGGGAAAAACAACAAATAACACACAAGGGACTCCCCATAAGGTTAACAGCTGATCTCTCAGCAGAAACCCTACAAGCCAGAAGGGAGTGGCAGGACATACTGAAAGTGAAGAAGGAGGAAAACCTGCAACCAAGACTACTCTACCCAGCAAGGATCTCATTCAGATTTGATGGAGAAATTAAAACCTTTACAGACAAGCAAAAGCTGAGAGAGTTCAGCACCACTAAACCAGCTTTACAACAAATGCTAAAGGAACTTCTCTAGACAAGAAACACAAGAGAAGGAAAAGACCTATAATAACGAACCTAAAACAATTTAGAAAATGGGAATAGGAACATACATATTGATAATTACCTTAAATGTAAATGGACTAAATGCTCCCACCAAAAGACACAGATTGGCTGAATGGATACAAAAACAAGACCCTTATATATGCTGTCTACAAGAGACCCACTTCAGACCTAGAGACACATACAGACTGAAAGTAAGGGGATGGAAAAAGATATTCCATGCAAATGGAAACCGAAAGAAAGCTGGAGTAGCAATGCTCCTATCAGACAAAATAGACTTTAAAATAAGGACTATTAAAAGAGACAAAGAAGAACACTACATAATGATCAAGGGATCGATCCAAGAAGAAGATATAACAATTGTAAATATTTATGCACCCAACAGAGGAGCACCTCAATACATAAGGCAAATACTAACAGCCATAAAAGGGGAAATCTACAGTAACACATTCATAGTAGGGGACTTTAACACCCCACTTTCACCCATGGACAGATCATCCAAAATGAAAATAAATAAGGAAACACAAGCTTTAAATGATACATTAAACAAGATGGACTTAATTGATATTTATAGGACACTCCATCCAAAAACAACAGAATACACATTTTTCTCAAGGGCTCATGGAACATTCTCAAGATTTATCATATCTTGGGTCATAAATCAAGCCTTGGTAAATTTAAGAAAATTGAAATCGTATCAAGTATCTTTTCTGACCACAACACCATGAGACTAGATATCAATTACAGGAAAAGATCTGTAAAAAATACAAACACATGGAGGCTAAACAATACACTACTTAATAATGAAGTGATCACTGAAGAAATCAAAGAAGAAATAAAAAAGCACCTAGAAACAAATGACAATGGAGACACAACGACCCAAAACCTATGGGATGCAGCAAAAGCAGTTCTAAGGGGGAAGTTTATAGCAATACAAGCCCACCTTAAGAAGCAGGAAACATCTTGAATAAACAACCTAACCTTGCACCTCAAGCAACTAGAGAAAGAGGAACAAAAAAACCCCAAAGCTAGCAGAAGGAAAGAAATCATAAAAATCATATCAGAAATAATTGAAAAAGAAATGAAGGAAACAATAGCAAAGATCAATAAAATTAAAAGCTGGTTCTTTGAGAAGATAAAGAAAATAGATAAACCACTAGCCAGACTCATCAAGAAAAAAAGGGAGAAGACTCAATTCAATAGAATTAGAAATGAAAAAGGAGAAGTAACCACTGACACTGCAGAAATAAAAAAGATAATGAGAGATTACTACAAGCAATTCTATGCCAATAAAATGGACAATCTGGAAGAAATGGACAAATTCTTAGAAATGCACAAGCTGCCAAGACTGAATCAGGAAGAAATAGAAAATATGAACAGACCAATCACAAGCACTGAAATTGAAACTGTGATTAAAAATCTTCCAACAAACAAAAGCCCAGGACCAGATGGCTTCACAGGTGAATTCTATCAAACGTTTAGAGAAGAGCTAACACCTATCCTTCTCAAACTCTTCCAAAATATAGCAGAGGGAGGAACACTCTCAAATCCCTTCTACGAGGCCACCATCACCTTGATACCAAAACCAGACAAGGATGTCACAAAGAAAGAAAACTACAGGCCAATATCACTGATGAACATAGATGTAAAAATCCGCAACAGAATACTAGCAAACAGAATCCAACAGCACACTAAAAGGATCATACACCATGACCATGTGGGGTTTATTCCAGGAATGCAAGGATTCTTCAATATACACAAATCTATCAATGTGATAAACCATATTAACAAATTGAAGGAGAAAAACCATATGATCATCTCAATAGATGCAGAGAAAGCTTTTGACAAAATTCAACACCCATTTATGATAAAACCCCTGCAGAAAGTAGGCATAGAGGGAACTTTCCTCAACACAATAAAGGCCATATATGACAAGCCCACAGCAAACATCATCCTCAATGGTGAAAAACCGAAAGCATTTCCACTAAGATCAGGAACAAGACAAGGTTGCCCACTCTCACCACTCTTATTCAACATAGTTTTGGAAGTTTTAGCCACAGCAATCAGAGAAGAAAAGGAAATAAAAGAATCCAAATCAGAAAAGAAGAAGTAAAGCTGTCACTGTTTGCAGATGACATGATCCTATACATAGAGAATCCTAAAGATGCTACCAGAAAACTACTAGAGCTAATCAATGAATTTGGTAAAGTAGCAAGATACAAAATTAATGCACAGAAATCTCTGGCATTCCTATATACTAATGATGAAAAATCTGAAATTGAAATCAAGAAAACACTCCCATTTACCATTGCAACAAAAAGAATAAAATACCTAAGAATAAACCTACCTAAGGAGACAAAAGACCTGTATGCAGAAAACTATAAGACACTGATGAAAGAAATTAAAGATGATACAAATAGATGGAGAGATATACCATGTTCTTGGATTGGAAGAATCAACATTGTGAAAATGACTCTACTACCCAAAGCAATCTATAGATTAAATGCAATCCCTATCAGACTGTCACTGGCATTTTTCACAGAACTAGAACAAAACATTTCATAATTTGTATGGAAACACAAAAGACCCCAAATAGCCAAAGCAATCTTGAGAACGAAAAACAGAGCTGGAGGAATCAGGCTCCCTGACTTCAGACTATACTACAAAGCTACAGTAATAAAGACAGTATGGTACTGGCACAAAAACAGAAAGATAGATCAGTGGAACAGGATAGAAAGCCCAGAGATAAACCCACGCACATATGGACAGCTTATCTTTGATAAAGGTGGCAGGAATATACAGTGGAGAAAGGACAGCCTCTTCAGTAAGTGGTGCTGGGAAAACTGGACAGCTACATGTAAAAGTATGAGATTAGATCACTCCCTAACACCATACACAAAAAAAGCTCAAAATGGATTAAAGACCTAAATGTAAGGCCAGAAACTATCAAACTCTTAGAGGAAAACATAGGTGGAACACTCTATGACATAAATCACAGCAAGATCCTTTCTGACCCACCTCCTCGAGTAATGGAAATAAAAACAAAAATAAACAAATGGGACCTAATGACACTTCAAAGCCTTTGCACAGCAAAGGAAACCATAAACAAGAGCAAAAGACAACCCTCAGAATGGGAGAAAATATTTGCTAATGAAGCAACTGACAGAGGATTAATCTCCAAAATTTACAAGCAGCTCATGCAGCTCCATAACAAAAAAACAACCCAATCCAAAAATGGGTAGAAGACCTAAATAGACATTTCTCCAAAGAAGATATACAGACTGCCAACAAACACATGAAAGAATGCTCAACATCATTTATCATTAAAGAAATGCAAATCAAAACTTCAATGAGATATCATCTCACACCAGTCAGAATGGCCATCATCAAAAAATCTAGAAACAGTAAATGCTGGAGAGGGTGTGGAGAAAAGGGAACACTCTTGCACTGCTGGTGGGAATGTGAATTGGTTCAGCCACTATGGAGAACTGTATGGAGGTTCCTTAAAAAACTACAAATAGAACTACCATATGACCCAGCAATCCCACTACTGGGCATATACCCTGAGAAAACCGAAATTCAAAAAGAATCATGTACCAAAATGTTCATTGCAGCTCTATTTACAATAGCCCAGAGATGGAAACAACCTAAGTGCCCATCATCGGATGAATGGATAAAGAAGATGTGGCACATATATACAATGGAATATTACTCACCCATAAAAAGAAACGAAATTGAGCTATTTGTAATGAGGTGGATAGACCTAGAGTCTGTCATACACAGTGAAGTAAGTCAGAAAGAAAAAGACAAATACCGTATGCTAACACATATATATGGAATTTAAGAAAAAAAAATGTCATGAAGAACCTAGGGGTAAGACAGGAATAAAGACGCAGACCTACTGGAGAACGGACTTGAGGATATGGGGAGGGGGAAGGGTGAGCTGTGACAGGGCGAGAGAGAGTCATGGACATATACACACTAACAAACGTATGGTAGATAGCTAGTGGGAAGCAGCCGCATGGCACAGGGATATTGGCTGTGTGCTTTGTGACCGCCTGGAGGGGTGGGATAGGGAGGGTGGGAGGGAGGGAGACGCAAGAGGGAAGAGATATGGGAACATATGTATATGTATAACTGATTCACTTTGTTATAAAGCAGAAACTAACACACCATTGTAAAGCAATTATACCCCATTAAAGATGTGAAAAAATAAATAAATAAAATAAAAAATGTAAATAAGCTGAAACTGAACCCCTCCCACGAAGTTTTGTAATGTAAAATAGTGATGGTGTCACTAACACCAGTACACCCTATTCTTATCTTGGGCAAACCTCAGTACCGTGGCTCTAGGTGAAGATCAGGTTACCATGAGCCATATGAAAGTTAGCCCACTGCTTACACTTTATCTAACCTACAAATTCATGCTTTGCTACACTTTCATATGGAGGTAAATGTAGAATTAAAATATTTTTAGATATGTAAAATCTCATAATTTTATCTTTATCAAGGGGCTATTGGTGAGAGGGTATATAAAAACTAAAGAATATAAACGAAGTTAGAGATTGGATTCAGAACAAAAATATCTCAACACAAAATAGAGATGAAGGCAATTCCCCAGATGACTGTGAGTAGAATTCCCGAAATGAGAGATAGGAATCTGGCCTAGAGAACAAATTTTCCAGTTTGGAACAGGTATGGAGACTTTGGAAAAGATTTGCTTTAAATGATGAAATTGATCAAATTCCTAATGTACTTATACACATTTGATGTTGCAGTGATCTGAATTGCGTCACTCAAAGATCTGTCCAAGAACTTACCCTTGATATCTATGAATGTGACCTATTTGGAAGTAAGATCTTTGCAGAGGTAATTGTTAAGAATCTTGAGATAAGCTCATGTTGAATTTAGGGTGAAAAGAGAAAGAGACTTGAGACATCGAGGCACATGAAAGAAGGAGTGTGAAGTTGGAGGAAGAGATTGGAGTTATGCTGCTACAAGCCGAAGAACACAAGGCATCACCAGCATCTGGAAGAAGCATAAAAAAGATTCTCCCCTAGAGCATTCAGAGGGGAATGGTTCTGCCAACACCTTGATTTCAGACCTCTGGCCTTCAGAAATCTGAGAGAATAAAATTCTGTTATTTTCAGACACCAAGTTTGTGTTAATTTGTTATAGCAACTTTAGGAAACTGAAACATATATATAGAAATTAAGCAAAGAAAATTATGATAATTGTTAAGTCTGGGGAAATCATGAATTTCTGCCAAAAAGGAAAATGACATTGTCAGATACTTAGATGTAAGTAAAATTTAGATTGTCATAATAATTCAAATACTGAGTATGAATCTATAGGTCAACCAAAATTACAATCTAACTATACTTGGGTTGCGGGGAAAAGGGAACTATGCTTGAGTGAAATGGAGTTGGATTGAAAGAAAGCAAAATGCAGGAGTCCAGACTTTCAAAACTTGGATATGGGAGGTAACAATCGCAGAGGTTAAAAATAATCAGATTAGTGAAGTATGTAATAGCTAAGATGGGCAAAATTAGTCATGATTTCTTTATGGGACTAAAATAAAATCAAATTATCAAAGATGGCTCTTAAATTTCTCCTTCTTTGTCCAGATGATGACAATGCTATATATAAATAGAAAATCTTTAACAGCATTTGTTGGAGTGTGGGTCTACTTACTGGAGTTTTGAGTAATACTTTTGTATAACTCTCAACCATATTCATCATCTAAGATTTTGGTTTGATTCATTATGGTATAACATAACAAAACAAGACAAAGAGTAATGTGACTTCAAAATACTTTATTTTAAAAGTTTAAAAAATATTTTTAGATAAATGTTTCTCAAACTTTTATAAAAAATTATTTTCCTCTTAAGGATCTTTTGAAGACATTTTTCCTAATTTCCCCATGAAATTCTAATACCAAACATATTCTACTATCTGTTTATGTACATTATGTATATTTTTTGCTTCATACATTAAAAAATTGTAACTTTTTCACATCATCCCAAGCACCAGTAATGGTTCATTTAGGAATGCACTTGCCCTCATTGAAAATGCAGTTTTATTGTAGCCTTCCCTACAATGATTATCTAGAATTTTTGACAGGAGATATTTATCTTTATTGAATACTAATAATATGACTCTTTCAATAAAAAAAGATCTCTACCTCTACACTTATATTTAATTTTTTATATAATGCCTGATTCAATTGTTTATGTAATATATATAAATTAAATCAATTACATACTGATAATATCAAACACTACTGACATGAACTGTTTTAGGAAAAAAGCAAATGACTTGGTAGGAGTATAAAAACTAAATGAGAAAAAAATAAAATCAATCATCACAATTATACAAATTATGTAATACATAAGTATGTATAATATATATTTTAGAGTTTAAAAAAATAAAAACTAAATGAGTATTCAGTATCCTGTGTCCATCTGTCATCATCTTTTCCCCACTGATTGGAGAACTTCAGTTAATTGACTGATCTATTAACTTGATATCAGTAATGGAAACTTCCACTGTAAACATGTTTATTCACTTTGGATTCATTCTTGTGTGTGTGTGTGTTTATTTGGGTATATGTGTATGTGAGAGGGAGAGGTTAATTTAGTATGTAAATATAACATATTTGAGTGACCCAAAATCAAAATGATTGATTGATATTTTTATGTTATTTTTGACTAGAAAATTAACAAAAATGCTTATTTTAAAATATTTGAATACTGATTCACACTTACTGGATTGGAGACAAAAATGTTAATTAAAATCTTAAAAACTCCTTGATTTAATTTGTCATAGACACATCTTTTCAATATAAATTCATTTATTCTTAAATAATTGGGAATAAATGTGTAAAATTATTTTTATTTAAAAAATAAGTTATTCTATAATAAGAAAATAAAAACATTATTAATTCCACTTGAGATATCTGACATAAGAGTTATTACAGTCATAAATTAAACTTCTAACATACCATTCCCTTTTACATAAATGAACTGCAAAATAACAGACTTTTCACATAGCATATTTGAGAAACTTTTTTCAATACTAAAATTTTATCCTACTTTATTAGTTGCTGAATTTAAATTAGACTTTTATCAACTTATTTTTCATTCTCCATATTAGTGCAGCAGGATTCAGACAGCTTAATATATTATAGTGTTAGTGAAGATCTATATAGTTCCATTATAAATGGCTTGTGACTGTCACAGTGGTGCTATAAATTCAACAGAACTCATACCAGGGCTCTATACCGTTAGACACATATCTGAGATTCATAACTTGGAAGATGCACATTATTATTGTATAATATTATCCCTGAAATATCTTTACAATAAATGTAATATCACATTAAATTTACAAAAAAATAGTCACTAATATGTAAAGGGAGTTTTCATACCCATGCAAAAAATTTAAAAAATAAATGAAAAGGATAAAGTGTAAGAGAAAAACTTCTTTATTAATAGAAAATTGAACAAGGGAACTTTATATCTTTATATTAAAATTTGGAAAGCATCCCAGATTTAATTCACATATATAAGTCATTGAACCTGTCAAAGCAGGATGCTTTGTCTTCTCTAAGTGGTCTTCATTAACTATGGATTTTATTCCTACTTCTAATGACTCCTTGAACAATGTTATAGAAGGTTATTGGAGACGTTACATAGAGAAGCTTTCCAGATCATCCATTTTAAACAGGAAAATAAAAACAAAATACAGGTCATGCCTTTATTTAAAAGCCTCAACAAAAATATAAAACAAGAGTCCATATACATTTCTAATATTAAGTATGCACATAATGTATGTAGTTACTTTCTGAGTAATTGGGTTCTTATGCCTTGCTTTGTTATCATATTTGTGATAGATATAGCCAGTAAATTTCACCTCACTGGAAAAAAAGTATATGTTTTTCATTAATTCCATCATCAAGTCTTGGGTGTATCAGTGTGTGTGTGTCTGTGTGAGTGAGAGAGGGAGAGAGAGTGGGGGGGATTAAAAGGGGGAGGATAAAGAGGAAGGGGAATTTGTTCACTGCTATGCTCTAGAAACAGCATTTCCCAACCATCATTTCATTTATTTTCATGGAACCTATATTTCCTAAATTTGAGAAAATGAGTTTTAAATGGGTTAAGCAACTTCTTCAAAGATACTTGGCTTGTACTTAAATCAACTCAAGCACCCTAGCCTTACTGCCTTATAAATTACACTTCACTGAAGCTGAGTTTGTTAGAATATTTAAACTAGCAATAAGTTCTTTCCATGGAAGAGTGTATTTAAAGTTGAAGGAGTTTAAAAATAGATTTTTTCAAATAAATGCTTTCTATTGAAGTATAATCTTATGAAAAATATCATGAGAATTTTATTATTTAGAAATAAGATTAAAATCTCAAGAATACTATTTACTAAAGTTGTTATGATGTGGTTGTGAGGAACTTCTAATTATTGCTGTTGAAGATGCTGCTGTTACCATAGCAGATCACACCTCCATTTATTTCCTGTTTACAAATAATTCCGCCACATCATTGTTGGACCAGGGTCCCCAAATATCTTTGTCTTGTCTTGCTATTGATTTGTATCTAAGTTAATACTTCCTCATTTCCTCAATAAGTTCTGGAAGCTGAATTTCATTCTCATTTGAAAAAAGGTAAATTACAGTAATATGCTACATATCAGTTTCTTCAAATGAATTGTAATATGTTCCTGAAGAAAGTTCATAAAAACCTCTTTTGATATTACACTGATATCCTTTTCATTATGCATTGTCACAGAATGATGATAAGATAATTCTTGGTCTCAACTAAAGACCTGACTTTTCCTAAAAAAGAACCCATGAAATAATTGTCAGTCAAAAATTAGGTTATTAACACTATACTCAGAAATAAATGATTGTATAAGGAATAGGAATCATAATTTTTGAATCCAGTTTGCACTTATTTCTATATGCACGTAATTATTAAAACAGTGGCAAAGATACCTAACATATTAGAGATGACTATTAAAATTGTAAGCAAACTGCAATATAGTTAATAGAAAACATAATTTAAATTATGTTTATATATGTTTTTACATAATTTGATTGGAATATATTTCTTTCTTTTTTAACATCTTTATTGGAGAAAACTTGCTTTACAATGGTGTGTTAGTTTCTGCTTTATAACAAAGTGCATCAGCTATACATATACATATATCCCCATATATCCTCCCTCTTGCGTCTCCCTCCCACACTCCCTACCACACCTGTCTAGGTGGTCACAAAGCACCGAGCTGATCTTCCTGTGCTATGAGGCTGCTTCCCACTAGTTATCTATTTTACATTTGGTAGTGTATATTGTCCATGCCACTCTCTCACTTCATCCCAGCTTCCCTTCCCTCTCCCCATGTCCTCAAGTCTATTATCTATGTCTGCATCTTTATTCCTGTCCTGCCCCTAGGTTCTTCAGAACCATTTCTTATTTTTTTTTGATTCCATATATATGTGTTAGCATATGGTATTTGTTTTTCTCTTTCTGACTTACTTCACAGTGTATGACAGACTGTAAGTCCACCGAACTCACTACAAATAACTCAATTTTGTTTCTTTTTATATCTGAGTAATATTCCATTGTATATCTGTACCACATCTTCTTTAACCATTCATCTGTCGATGGACACTTAGGTTGCTTTCATGTCCTGGCTATTGGAAATAGAGCTGCAATGGACATTGTGGTACATGACTCTTTTTGAATTATAGTTTTCTCAGTGTATATGCACAGTAGTGGGATTGCAAGGTCGTATGGTAGTTCTATTTTTAATTTATTAAAGAACCTCCATAGTGTTCTCCATAGTGGCTGTATCAATTTACATTCCCACCAACGGGGCAAGAGGATTCCCTTTCTCCATACCCTCTCCAACATTTATTGTTTGTAGATTTTTTGATGATGGCCATTCTGACTGGTGTGAGGTGATATACCTCATAGTAGTTTTGATTTGCATTTCTCTAATGATTAGTGATGTTGAGCATCCTTTCATGTATTTGTTGGCAGTCTGTATATCTTCTTTTCAGAAATATCTGTTTAGGTCTTCTGCCCATTGCTGGATTGGGTTGTATGTTATTTTTCATATTGAGTTGCATGAGCTGCTTATATATTTGGGGATTAATCCTTTGTCAGTTGCTTCATTTGAAAATATTTTCTCCCATTCTGAGGGTTGTCTTTTTGTCTTGTTTATGGTTTCCTTTGCTGTGCAAAAGCCTTTAAGTTTCATTAGGTCCCATTTGTTTATTTTTGTTTTTATGTCCATTTCTATAGGAGGTGGGTCAAAAAGGACCTTGCTGTGATTTGTCATAAAGTGTTCTGCTTATGTTTTCCTCTAAGAGTTTAATAGTGTCTGACCTTACACTGAGGTCTTTAATCCATTTTGAGTTTATTTTTATGTATGGTGTTAGGGAGTGTTCTAGTTTCATTCTTTTACATGTAGCTGTCCCGTTTTCCCAGCACCACTTATTGAAGATGCTGTCTTTTCTCCATTGTATATTCATAACTCCTTTATCTAAAATAAGGTGACTATTGTACATGGGTTTATCTCTGGGCTTTTTATGCTGTTCCATTGATCTATATTTTATTTTCACACCAGTACCATACTGTCTTGATTACTGTAGCTTTGTAGTATAGTCTGGAGTCTGGGAGCCTGATTCCTCCAACTCCATTTTTCTTTCTCAAGATTGCTTTGGCTATTCGAGGTCTTTTGTGTTTCTATACACATTGTGAATTTTTTTGTCCTAGTTCTGTGAAAAATGCTATTGGTAATTTGAAAGGGATTGCATTGAATCTGTAGATTGCTTTGCATAGTATAGTCATTTTCACAATGATGATTCTTCTAACCCAAAAACATGGTATATCTCTCCATCCGTTTGTATCATGTTTAATTTCTTTCATCAGTATCTTATAGTTTTCTGCATACAGGTCTTTTGTCTCCTTAGGTAGGTTTATTCCTAGGTATTTTATTCTTTTCATTGCAATGGTAAATAGGAGTGCTTCCTTAATTTCTCTTTCAGATATTTCATCATTAGTGTATAATAATGCAAGAGATTTCTGTGCATTAATTTTGTATCCTGCTACTTTACCAATTTGTTGATTAGCTCTAGTAGTTTTGTGGTAGTATCTTTAGGATGCTCTATGAATAGTATCTTGTCATCTGCAAACAGTGACAGCTTTACTTCTTCTTTTCTGATTTGGATTCCTTTTATTTCCTTTTCTTCTCTGATTGCAGTGGCTAAAACTTCCAAAACTATGTTGAATAATAGTGGTTAGAGTGGACAACCTTGTCTTATTCCTGATCTTAGAGGAAATGGTTTCAGTTTTTCACCATTAAGAATGATGTTTACTGTGGGTTTGTCATATATGGCCTTTAATATGTTGAGGTAAGTTCCCTCTATGCCTACTTTCTGGAGGGTTTTTATCATAAATTGGTGTTGAATTTTGTTGAAAGATTTTTCTGCATCTATTGAGATGATCATATGATTTTTCTCGTTCAATTTGTTAATATGGTTTATCACACTGATTTGTGTGTATTGAAGAATCCTTACCATCCTGGGATAAACCCCACTTGATCATGGTGCCTGATCTTTTTAATGTGCTGTTGGATTCTGTTTGCTAATATTTTATTGAGTATTTTTGCATCTATATTCATCAGTGAATTTGGCCTGTAGTTTTCTTTCTCTGTGACATCTCTGTTTGCTTTTGGTATCAGGGTGATGGTGGCCTATTAGAATGAGATTGTGAGTGTTCCTCCTTCTGCTATATTTTGGCAGAGTTTGAGAAGGATAAATGTTAGCTCTTCTCTAAATGTTTGATAGAATTCGCCTGTGAAGCCATCTGATCCTGGGCTTTTGTTTGTTGGAAGGTTTTCAATCACAGTCTCAATTTCTTTGCTTGTGATTGGTCTGTTTATATTTTCTATGTCTTCCAGGTTCAGTCTCAGAAGGTTGTGCTTTTCTAAGAATGTGTCCATTTCTTCCAGGTTGTCCATTTTATTGGCATCTAGTTGCTTGTAGTAATCTCTCCTGATCCTTTGTATTTCTACAGTGTCACTTGTTACTTCTCTTTTTTCATTTCTAATTCTATTGATATGAGTCTTGTCCCTTTTTTTGTTGATGTGTCTTGCTAATGGTTTATCAATTTTGTTTATCTTCTCAAAGAACCAACTTTTAGGTTTATTGGTCTTTGCTATTGTTTCCTTCCATTCTTTTTCATTTATTTCTGATCTGATTTTATGATTTCTTTCCTTCTGCTAAATTTGGGGGGGGGTTGTTCTTCTTCCTTTAATTGCTTAGGTGTAAGGTTAGGTTGTTTATTTGAGTTGTTTCTTTTCATTTTGCTTAACTTACTGTGTTTGGGGTCTCCTTTTCTCAGGCTGCAAGTTCATCGTTCTTGTTGTTTCAGTGTCTGCCCCCAGTGGCTACGGTTGGTTCAGTGGGTTTTGTAGGTTTCCTGGTGGAGTGGACTGTTGCCTGTGTTCTGGTGGATGAGGCTGGATCTTTTGTTTCTGGTGGCAGGACCGCATCCAGTGGTGTGTTTTGGGGTGTCTGTGACCTTATTATTATTTTAGGAAGCCTTTCTGCTAATGGGTGGGGTTGTGTTCCTGTCTTGTTAGTTGTTTGGCATAGGGTGTCCAACACTGTAGCTTGCTGCTCATTGAGTGTAACTGAGTCTTAGCCTTGAGTTGGAGGTCTCTGGGAGAGCTTTCACTTTTGATATTATGTGGAGCTGGGAGGTCTCTTGAGGAGCAATGTCCTGAATTCAGCTCTCCCACCTCAGAGGCACAGGCCTGACACCCTGCTGGAGCACCAACATCCTGTCAGCCACACAGCTTAGAAGATTAGGGAGAAAAAAAGAAAGAAATAAAGTAAAAAAATAAAATAAAGTTATTAAAATAAAAAGTAAAAAATAATTATTAAAAAGAAAACATTTAAAAAATAAGAAAAAATAAAATAAAATTTTTAAAATAAAAAATAATTATTATAAAGAAAAAATCTAAAAAGTAAGAAAGAAAGAAAGAAGAGAGCAGTCAAACCAACAAACATATCCTCCAATGATAACAAGTGCTACAAACTATCCAAAAAAATGCATAGACAGAACCCTAGGACAAATGCTGAAAGCAGAGCTATACAGACAAAATCACACAAAGAAGCATGCATATACACACTCACAAAAAGAAAACATGAAAAAAAAATCTATATATAAAAAAAAGGGGAAGAGAGCAACCATATCAATAAACAAATCTACCAATGATAAGAAACTCTAAATACTAAACTAAGATAAACATAAGACCAGAAACAAATTAGGTGCAGAAAGCAAACCCCAAGTCTGCAGTTGCTCCCAAAGTCCACCACCTCAATTTTGATATGATTCATTGTCTAGTCAGGTATTCCACAGATGCAGGGTACATCAAGTTGATTGTGGAAATTTAATCCGCTGCTCCTGAGGCTGCTGGGATAGATTCCTTTTTTTTTTTTACGCAGGCCGCCCCCTTCCAGTCCCCTAGCTCTCATTGACTCCCTCAGCCCCCCTCCGCCCCACTCCAGAGCCTTCCTGGGCAAGCGGTGAAGGGCTGGGCCTGCTGAGGGAACAGGCATTGTCACACTCCTCCCTGAGCCCCAGAGGAGACAAGGTGTCACTTTCTGCCTGGCAGGAGCCTCAGCCTCAGCCAGTCTGGCCAGGATCCTGTCCATCTCCTGAACCCCAGGCGGGCATCCCGTTAGCATTCAGTACCCGGCCCTGCTGGTCTCTCTCGATGGCACCGTCAGCTCTTGTTGAAAGGTTCGTCCCCTGGAATCACCAGCAGCTTTGCTGACCTCCCCAGGGCCGGCAGGTGCAGTAAAAGGCCTGTCTCATCCCTACTGGTAGTTGGCAGTTAATAGGGCCATGGGCACCTGCCCCAGGTTGACTGAGAGAGGCCCCACCAAATGCCCATTAGCTCCCTGCCATGACCTTGTTAAGTGGTTGTGGAATGCCACTCAGGGCTGGAAGGATGGGTGGCCAGCTCATGAGGAGAGAGTCTGCAATGATGGTCCCACCCTTTGTGTGTCACTCAACAATGGTGCTTCGCTTCTGCTCCGGTTTGGATGTCATCCAAGAGCATTCTTGGTTGTGGAGCTCCTCACTCTTGTCCCCTTAGACTGTTGGCTCACAGCCAACAGTAGTCTCCTCCCCAGGTCTGCTCTCCAAACCCCATGTTCCAGCACCTAGCCCTCATCTGCACCAGTGGATATCCATCTCAGGCTGGGACATGCAGGGCTGTGACATGGACCATCTTTGTAGGTCTCACTCTGTCTTGCCTGCCACAGACCAGTTGCTGGACTCTCCTCCAAGTCCCTGAACCTCCCCTTCTCCCAGCTGATCTTCCAGCTGGTGAGGGTCTTCCCCAAATGCAGGAACCTCTTCTCTCCCTCAGCTCCCCGCCAGGGATGCAGGTCCCTTTCTGCTTCCTCTCCTCTTCCTTTTTCCTTCTTCTCTTTTGTCCTACCCAGGTATGTTGGGATCTTTCTTATTTTTTAGGTGTCTGAGGTCCTCTGCTAGTGTTCAGCAGGTGTTCTGTGAGAATTGTTCCATTTGTAGATCTATTCTTGATGAGTTTGTGGGGAGAGACGAAATCCATGTCCTCCTACTCCTCTGCTATCTTGGACTGCTCAGAAGAAAATACTCAAAATCAGTTGATGCCCGCTTTCATACTGATACTTTTTCTCACTAATAGAATATAGGAAATTAAAAGAGCTGGCTCTGGTGTCCTAAATGAACTTCAGTGCCTGGAAGGGAAAGCTGGCGTGTGCCATTCTTATGTCAGTGTTCATGAAGATGAGTGGGAAATAAGGGCTGCTATTAATGTGAGAAAGAAAAAGAAAGTTAGCTTTCAGATAGCCTTGAGAAGTGGGTTGGAGAAATGGATAAATAACTGTCATAGGGTGTGTGTGTGTGTGTGTTTGTGTGCCCTTCTTGACATAAGGCAATTCTTAGTTTAAGACAAAGTTTTTTAACTTTTTAAATTTTACTACTCAACCCCCAACAAGGAGCCTTTTTAAACATTTATTCCCTAATCTCTTCCTCCTCATGAAATTAATTGCAGAAATACATTGTATCTCTTTTTATCCATTGTGGTCCAAATTACAGTATTATTATATTTGCACTCTTATAATCAATCTTGACCCCCCTGTAGAAAATTTTGCCCCTGTTGAGAATTAGGTGATTTAGAAGTTCAGTCATCAGGTTATATTTAGAAATGAAATTGAAATCAGTCAGAGACCCGCATGAATTTTATGGGCACATGAGTACATAATTAGAAACTGGCAAATCTGTATTACTATTTTAATAATTTTTTATCATTTTAATCTAAATTTTGAAAATGCCTGATGTTCTACTAAAAATAAGAAATTTCACTTAAAAGGAGAATTGCTAATGTCCTGAAACACTCTGCTTTCCATTTTCCTAATATATATTGAGTAGTTTTGTAATTTATGAATTTTTTTCTCTCAGAAGATGAGTGTACTCATATGCAAATCTGGAAGAATAATGTCATGTTTAAAGAGTAGTTATGATCATTAATTTATCAAATTATGATATATGTAAAGTAACATGGTCAATTTCATGTGGTATACCTTCAACAATTATTAAATTAAGCAGAAAGCTTCCCTAAATAAGACCTGAAGGCAGAAATAAGAACTAGTATTTCCTAAGAAATTACTGCTTTTCATGTATCATTTTCAGTACTAGATATATCTCACCAGAGAGAATGATGATAGAAGGGTAAAGCTTGAGTTCCTGGTAAACTAATAAGCAAAGAACTCATAAGAAGGCACCTAGCAGAAAACACTTTTCATTGTTAGGTTTAAGTTCACTGGAGAGAGTGACATAATTGAGGTCAACAGCAAGTGGCCTAAAATAAATAAATAGTCATAATTAGCAAGGCAATTCTCATAAACAATGGCCAGTTGATTCAGTTGCCAGGTTGCCAGGTTTTTGAGCAAAGTATGATTAAATTTTCAATAGGTTTCTCTCTACAATATAGGTGGAGCTATTCTGAACACTTCTGTGTACCTTTGCACAGTTTTCAGGAAAAATTTAAGATCCAGACTGAGCTCCCAGTGGAAACACGTAAATGAAATTCATACCCCTCACTATGTATTTATGTGTTCATGGACCCATGGATCCATTTCTCTCTCTCTCTCTCTCTCTCTCACTCCCCTTTCTCTTTCTCTTTTTTCCTTGTCAAATGACTCAAATCTGACTTTGTTTTATACTCTAACAGAATGGCTGCTCAACTATCTATTAGACTGCATGTCTATTTATTAGTCTTTATAGGTATTTTATCCATTAAATCATTTTATAATTTTGGAACAAAAGGGAGATTTTAGTTCATGCTTACTTTGCATTTTTCATAGAATTTTCTAGGGAAACATGTCCTTTGGAAAAGAAAAGGGACTTTCCTTGCAGCGTAAAATTTGAGCAACATAAATGTTCCATAAATATACAACTTTAATCTGTTATTTGGTATTTTTATGTGAGATCATTTCTTCTTTATTTGTTATATTATTTAAGTTATTTTTGTTATTATATTTACAAATTATTTGGAGAGTTCTATGCTTCAATTTCTTACACATTCCACATTTATTTTTCCCCAACGTCTCCAAATATTTCTAAGGGTTTGGTCATTATTTATATTAATGCTGTTTAATTCAATAAGAATTTGTGATCAGTATATAATCATAACTGATTTTATTTTCATTAAATAAAATCCTTCTTTTTTAATGAATCTTTTTAAATAAATCTTTTAAAATGAACCTTGGCTTGAATGTCACTTTGTTTAACATTAAGATCAGCTCTGTTTCACCTGTGTCTTTGTTTAACATTAAGATCAGCTATTTCACCTGCGCATTCTTGCAGAGTTGAAATTCAGCTAGTACCCATCAGTATATTCTCAGCTTCGACTGGTTGGTATCCATGCTATATCCTTGTTAAATATTTCAAATATCACAAGCAATTCATTGCATATTATAATTCATAATATTATTTTAATATTTTGTACTCCATGTTTTTAAAATTCGTGAGTTTTTAAATAAGAAACTTTACCTTTATAAATATTATTTAATGAAAGTGTCTGTGTCTTGTATTGTCTGTATTAAATTTCTGCTTTTAGTTTTTCTAGTTTCTTCCATTTAAATTTATATAGTTTCTGTGCTCTACAGTTAGAGTTGTTCTTGATATATTTCTTTTTTTAATGAGTTGAAATCAATAAATATTATTTCCATTCTATTGATTTTATATTTACTGAATAAATGAGTGAACATATAAATGAAAAGGAACTGAATAATTACAGGATGGTGTGAATACAGTATATCTGCCCATGTAGATAGAGAATATGCAATTCTATGTCAACAATTTCTTTTACATTTAAGTGAAAAGACATGAAAATTTCTTTTAAGCATCCTGTTGAGGACAAATATATATTTATGTTACATATACCTCTACATCTGTTCAGAGGAAGAGACAAAGGGAAAGAGAAAGAAGGATAGACAATAAACTGTACACTAAGCTAATCATTAAGGTTCTACTTAATATGGAATTTGTCTCAGATTCTAGCCTCATTGATTTGGTGTCTGGTCAGAAGACCAGTGTTTTTCAGATTCCCAGTTAGTTTACAGGCTTTATTTCTGTTTAAATCTCTTAGAAAATACTTCAAACTTTAATTGTGGTGGGGATAACTGAACAATGGCTTTTAAATAAGTTTAACTTTATGTTGTATTTACAATTAGAAATATTTCCTCTTCATTCAAATAAGAAATAGGCAATGATGATGAGGAAAACATGGTGTTTTCAAATGTTTCATAAACAAAAATATAAATTATTTAGAATATTTTATTTAATTTAAACAAAAAATTTAAATTCTGGATTAATTCAATGTACTTTTCTCCTACTTGAAAGTAAGCTGCATGAGGACAAGAACTTTTGAGGTGTTGTCCACAGCCCTTAGAATAAGGATATGTACATATTAGGCCCTCAATGCATATATAAAGTAAATGAATATGTAGAGAGTAGACAACAGAATCAAGTACTGATGACTCACAGAAATGACATAATATTTTGGAAAGAAAGGGGGTGGGAGAGAAAAGCAAAAGAGAAAGGGATGAGGCAGAGAGGGAAGGATGGAAGAAAGGAAGTAAGGAAAGAAGGAAGGAAGGAAGGAAGGAAGGGAGGAAAGAAGAATGGGGCACAGAAATAGTGTATGAAATGCATTATGTCTTGTTTGGAAAGGTTGTTGTATTATATATAGAATTCAAAAACACCAAGCTGAATTTCTTTTCCCAGTAGGAACTAAAAGGATTCTTATGTCAATTTCAAATTGAAAACCTCTTGCAATTCTTCAAACAGTTGGTAACCTGAATGTTTTTAATTTGAATAAAAAGTAGGATGATTTCCAAGGAGGAATTGAGATTTTAAAATTCAGGTCTCTCAAATGGGAATATGAGAGCAGTTCTCTGTGAAATGCATTGCCTGCTGTTTTCATTAAACAGTAACAGTGCTTTTTTTTGAACTTTGCCCCATAAAAATAGAAAGAAAAAAAAGAAGATCAAACAAATTCAAGTCAAACAGTTGGAGTTTTTGGTATAGCTATAGTATTTTACCAAAATGTCAAGTACTTAAACGCAGATGGCTTATGTTCACTGTTATTTTTACAGCGACAGTCCTTGGACTGAAGCTAGTATTGAGGAAAGTAATGCACATTACCACCTCCTCAGGAGCTGGAAGAACTCACCCGTAGGAGGAGTATAAAGCAATGAAAGCACCTGCTCTGAGCCAGAGAGGATGCTGTCAGGAAACATAAGCTGTTTTCTGCCTTAGCTATGCCATCTGAACTACTTAGTAAAGAGCATCTAAGCAAACAAATCATGTTAGATCCCAACGTACAGCAAAAACAGAAAATTCAACAAACACGTTTAAGGAGTGTTTAATTATTAATATATTTGCAATGAGATTTGCAAAAATTCTATCCAGTCACATTTTTACTGTTTAGTTTTTCAATTAATTTAAATGTTCTAAGTTCTATAAATTATGAAATGATAATAAGGTAGTTTGCAAGAGCTGATTACAAAATATTAAATTGTTCTTCCAAGGTACTTTTTTTCAAACAGATTTTTGTATTCATTAACAAATTATTAACAAAATTCTATTTTTGTATTTGTATGCTATTAAATTATGGCAAAATATTCTAATCTAGAGATCTGGATAAAATATGTGGAATCAAACAGTGTTAAAAGTAAAGAAATTATTTTGTGGTTGATCTTGAGAAGTAGGGTAGACTTGGGAGATTAAGTATCCAGTTTCCACTCCAGAGTTCTTGTAAGTTAAAGGATATATATGATTATAACAGCTCCTCTGAGATGTTCTCAGATACAGTCTATCCTCATTATTCTCCATTTGAGAATGCGCCTATTCGCTAAAATGTATTTGTAAACCCCAAATCAGTACATGCAGTTCCTTCCTCGTCTTTGGTGGATATGGGTAGAGTGGGTGAGTCACTTGACATGCACTTTTTCAGCTGAGTTCCAACAGGGCGATGACCTGTCTTCTTATGCCCTCTCTCATACTGTAAGCAAGCATCCTTTATTGTGGTCTATTTAATGCCACATTTTTTTGCATCTTTCTGTTTTCTTTGGTGATTTTGCTGTTTAATAAGACCCTAAGTGTAGTGTTAACATGCAGTCTAGTGTTTGCAAGCACAAGATGTGATGTGCATTATGGAGAAAATATCATATTCTCTGTTTGTTTGATTAGCTTTGTTAAGGTACGTGTTATGATGCTATTGGTTGTGAGTTCAATGTTTATGAATCAACAATATACATTAAGTATGATGTCTTTAAAGAGAAACACATATAAAACAAGGTTATGTATTTAATGGTTGACTAAAATGTTCTGAATAGAAGTTATAGAAACCTAACCCTTATTTTTCTTAGGAGCAAGGGTTTAGTACTCCCTAATTCAGTGTTTGCAGTGACATTCTAGAACATGCCCACAGTACATAAGTGGAATAAACTATATATGTGATGTAATATGACATATATAGTAACAATAGCAAAAACATTATAAATTATATAAAAATGTTTGCTGCTTGTAATTGTTAATTTTATTTCATGTGTCAACTTGACCGGGCCACAGTATGGCCAGACATTTGGCCAAATATTATTCTGGGTTTGTCTTTAATGGAATTTCTGGAATAGATTAACATTTGAATGGGTAGACTGAATTAAGCCGATTGCCTTCCCTATGGTGAGTGGGCCACATCTAATCAACTGAAGCCCTGAATAGAACAAAAATCCTCAGTGAGAGGGAACTGCTCCAGCTTGACTGCTGGGAGCTGGTACCTGGCTCTTTTCTGGCCTTCTGACTTGAACTGAACTGAAACACTGGCTTTTCTTGGGTCTCAAGTCTGCCAGCTTTCAGACTAGAATTTACACCATCAGCTCTCCTGCATCTCAGGCCTTTGGACTCAAAGTGGAACTACATATTGGCTCTCCTGGGTCTCCAGCTTGCAGACATCAGATCTTGGGACTTGTGAACCTTCATAATTGTGTGAGCCAATTCCTTCTAATAAGTATCTACTTTATCTATCCTTCTGTCTGTCTATCTATCTATCTATCCATCTATTCTATTGATTTTGTTTTCTGGAAAACCCTGACTAATACATTATTGTTATCTCTCCTTCAACTATATGTGCATGTGTGTGTGAATAAATATGTTTGCTATACAAGGGAAACATGTGTGTGTGTTTTGCTATTGTTATTATCTTTTCTCCTGCCCCCCCCAAAACATTACAATGACAGTAAAGTAGTATAGATTACAATAAAGTTGTAATGATAATGGTAGTATGGAAGTAAACAACAGATTGTGAAAAATTTATAGATGACTTCACGCAAATTGAATTTTACTGACAGATAAACTAGAAGCAACAAGTTCTAGTCCACTGCACTGACAAGACAATGGTGTATCTTTTTCTCTCAGGAGAGACAGAAAAAATCCTGGTCTCAATGCCAAGTAAGTATAAAAAAGTCAGAAATTTAATGGAAAGCAATGATAAAGTGGTTAAAAGTGAAGATGTGCTCAAAATAAATCACTGCCAAGGAGTGAAAGAATCCATAGTATGTATGTTGGTTGCCCAAAGCAGATTTTTACCTAATTAGAGGAAATGGCTGATGGACAGAGGGGACTCTAAGATCCCACATGTGAAAGAGAATAAGCCACATAGGCAGGGCACAGCTTATTCAAAGGGGGGAACAAGGGGATGGGACTGCAAAGGAAATATATACCAGTGCCCTCAATGGATTAACTTAACAATCAATTCATATGTTAAGAGTAAACAGCAAGGAATGCCAAACAAATAGTGAAAACAAACAACAAACAAGAGAAAGACTATGATGAATAAACTGATCAAGGAACTCTAGATAAAATAACAATAAATTAGGATAAAAAAATTCTTTAGAAAAGTGTTTGAAAGATAAATAAGTTCTGGAGATGTAATGTACTGCATGGTGACACAGTTAATGATACTGTATAGTATATTTGGATGTCTAAGTGGCTAAGAGAGTAGAATTTAAAAGTTCTCATCACAAGAAAAAGAATTATAACTATGTGAGGTAATGGATGTCAATTAGATTTGTTGTAGTTATCGTTTTGCAATACATATATATATATATAATCATTATATTGTACACCTTCAACTAATACAATGTTATGTGTCACGTATATCTCAATAAAACTGGAAAAAAGTGATTGAGATGATGGTGATTTTGTTGATGATAAGAATAATGATGATGTTAAGACATATAATAAGAGAAATCTGAAAAGATATTTTACATTAAAGAAAAGAAAAATAATGCTAAGAAATAGGAACATTCAGAGAAAAATAATTTTTTTTAATTAAATATAAAATATAACAAATGTGGGGCTTCCCCGGTGGCGCAGTGGTTGAGAGTCTGCCTGCCGATGCAGGGGACATGGGTTCGTGCCCCGGTCCAGGAAGATCCCACATGCTGCGGAGCAGCTGGGCCCATGAGCCATGGCCGCTGAGCCTGTGCGAAGGGAGCCTGTGCTCTGCAAAGTGAGAGGCCACAACAGTGAGAAGCCCGTGTGCCGCAAAAAAAAAAAAAAAAGATATATATATATATATATATATATATAAAAAACAAATGTGTAGAAGGGCTGCAAATTAAAATCCATGAAATCAGCTCCTTGCCAAAAAATAAAGTAAATGAGAAGACATGGAATGCATAAAAGTTAATACTCACGAAGATACACAGAATTAGATATACAATTCCTGTAACAAGTATTATAGAAGGAGAATATAGAAGGTAAACAATAAACCAACATATAATAGAAATTTCAGGGACTCTAATGTCATAATACTATTATGAATTTCAGTGGAGGGAGGAACAAAAATAAGCAGGTGTACAAATGAATAAAATTCATATTAGCACCACAGTTTTTCTTTGGCTGTACTGCATTTTAAATTGCAAAATTTTAGAAAAATAATCAAGTGTAAGGCTAACTAAACAAATTTATAAAATGTGTACAGTATTGCTAAAGAATTACATAAGTATGGTTTCTAGCTTAAAAAAGCTATAAACAAAGGAAGAAAATCCAGAAAAGTTGGAATGAATTTTAAAAATGCAATTGAAAAGAATGTGAGGATGATTCTTGTGCCATATGTCAGGAAGTAATTTTGTTCAAATTCAAATAGAAATCTGTCCAACTCCAAGGACATCATCTTCAAGAATAAAGTGGATTTTTATATCAATGAAAGGAATAAAAAGTTATGTAATTGCCATACAACAACTAATCAAGATGAAATTCAGAGGAAAACTAATCTCAAATAGGGCAAGAAGTTATTACCCAAATAGCAAATTAAACATTTGGCATGGATATAATTATATTAATGAATACATATAGAAAATCAACTGAACAAATAAAAAACACAGAATATGAGACGAGAAAGAAAGATGAGTAGTAGGATAGAAAATTAAAACCTCTATTTTTCATAAAGGAATGTCAATATTGTTATAGTTATTAAATAAAATACTATAACTTTTAATTATTATATTAAAATAATAATACTAAATATTAAGGCATGTTGTGGACAAAATTCTGGCCCCACCCAAAACTCTATGTTGAAGTTCTAAGCCCAAGTATATCAGAATGTGACCATATTTAGAAATAAGGTCTTTATGGAGGTAATTAATTAATATAAGGTTTTTAGGGTGGGCCCTTATCCAGTATGACTAGAGTCCTTACAAGAAAAGGAGATTTAGACATAGACAAGTATAGAGGGAAGACACTGGGAGAAGACTTCTATCTAAAAGCCAAGTAGAAAGGCCTGGAACAGATTTTTCCATCACAGCACTCAGAAGGGCACATCCCTCTGATATCTTGATCTCAGATTTCTAGCCTCTAAAACTGTAAGAAAATAAATGTTTGTTATTCAAGCCCCCCAGTCTGTGGTACAACAGTCCTAAAAAACTTACTGAGGAAATCAAAATTGAATCAGTATGATTACCTTTAAAAATAAGCCTGGAAGGAAAAAAAAAAAGCCTGGAAGAAATGTTTGTGTGGTTTTAATCTCTCTCTCTATATACACCTCCTTCATCTCCATGTCCATCTCTATTTTCATCTTCATCTCCATCTCCAACCCCATCTCTATCTCCATCTCCATCTCTTATGTCTATGTCTATTTATAATTGGTGAAGTTAGGGCATTACAGTGTTAGGAGAAAATGAGCTAAGTGGAAAGAATCACTTTTTATCATGACAGGTAGATCTTAATAATGATGAAAACTATTCAGCATGTAAGTAAATTTGCACAATACCATTCTAAAAATCTTTTTTATTTTCTCTTCTTAGATCTACTTCCCACAGTTTTCTTTGACAAATACTATTTTAGATTCCTCTCAGAATTCATTATCAGAAAAATCCATTATAAATGCAATATGAAAAATAAACTGAAATCAGTTCTACTGATATATTAGGTAATTAAATTATTTTATTTAGAAATATACTATTCAGAATGACTGATTATTTTCCAACTTCTGAAGTTTCCTTTTAGACATTGAAATGATAAAACTTTTCACATCATATTTTAATAACAAAGCAATCTAGTTGTCTTATGTACAATTACCCTTTAACTGGTGACCTTTCCACACATATCATACTGAATATATGATCTTTGGAAGTTTTCCATATAGTACATTTCAAAGGAGCCATGGCAATAATTTTTAATGAAAACTAATTTGAGTCTTTCAATATCTTTGTGCTATTTTCACAATTAATTTTGTTTTAAAGTTTAAACATTCTATATCATCTTAATCTTTTCTAAAATCAAAAGCCCCAAAGGTACTAAAAGTGTTAGTATGGGAGAAAAAAGCTATCAACAGGTATATGTTTTATAAAATAATATAAAATAACAGCTCAATGTTTCACAGAATGCTAAGCCAAGTACTTTTGACTGACAGACTAAATGATGATTCCCTTGCAGAAATATAACCTCAAATCTCTGTCTGGTAATTGTAACAATAATACAATTAGTGTAAGACTCACAAATAGTGTAACTGAATGTACCAAAATATGTTACTATGTTTATTCTTAATAGTTTTAGTGAAAAATATTATATATTCTTTGTTTCTTTTTAATCTGGATTTTAATAATTAAAATAAAATTTAGATGCATTTACTTATATTTACTATTTCACCCCTAAAAATGGCACTGCCAGCTGTAATCTGAGCAAACCCAAAGTCTGTTTCTACTACTATTACTAGTACTTTCATTCATATTGTCTCTGAAGACCTTAAATGCCCATATGATCATTTCTGTTGATCTTCGTAAATCTCTTTCTATTATAAAGGGTAGGGATTATTTTCTGTTTTCGTTCTTCATGAGGAGTGGTAGACCTGATTTGAGAATTATGTGTGGTAGAAGGGAAAAGAATATAAAATGTTGAGTGTGTGACCATGGGGGTTGTTGCTTGAAGTATATGTAGAAGAGACGAAGTAAAATTTCAAAATGAAAAAGGAAGAGATCCCAGGAGGATGTCCTGGGGAATCCCCCCCAAAAAGTGAGGAAAGAGTAGGTGAAAAAGCAGGAGAGATCAATCAAGTAGACATATATATTCAACTTATCTTCTAAATTGCCTTGCAGTTTCAAATGTTTTCCTTATTACTTTTCTATAGTGTTCTCCAGGAATATATATATATTATATATATATATAATTATATATTTTATATATATCTATATATTATATATATAAATTACATATATACATATTTCAAGTTCCTTAAACTTGTCAGAATAAAAAGAAACAAAAAAGCCTGCTATGTTCTGAATGTGGGTGAGTGTCCCCCCAAATTCATACACAGCTCCAATGCCCAATGTGATATTAGGGGATGGGTTCTCTGGGAGGTGCTTAGGCCATGAGGGTGGAACACTCGAACGGGATTAGTGCTTTTATAAAAGAGACCCCGCAGAACTCCCCTGCCCCATCTGCCACCTGAGGATATAACATGAAGTCTGTGACCCAGAAAAGAGCCCTTGCTGACCATGCTGTTCGCTGGTTGCAGACTTCCAGCTTCCAAACCTGTGAAAAAGAAAATTTTTGCTGTTTATAAGCCATCCAGTCTGTGGTATTTTGTTATTGCAGCCTGCCTATCTAAAGCATGATGAGATGAGGCTGTTTGGATGAACTTTTTGAATAAAGAATCATAAACATTAAAATTAGGATTTAAGCAATGGGTCATCTGAAAGGAAACTTTAAAGGGATAAATGTATATATTTGATGAATATCTTAATAGAGTTGCTTAGTTTTGTTTTGAGTTTAATGAAACTCAAAGTGTAAAATAATATTCTTGGGGCCTACAAATTATCTTCTAACACTGGCTCTTATTATCACACAGGCTCTTATTCTCTGATTTCCAGACAGGACTGTAATGGTTGGTGTCATTTGTCTCTATTTCCATCTTGAAAGATGAACATAGTAGAAGTTTGGAAAGAAGCAAGTATGAGTGATGTGGCAGGGAGTTAATACACGTGGATTAGATTCCAATATTAGTTATTCAAATAATTGTAATTGTTCTAACAATTGGTAATTGTTCTATTATATCATATAATCAAGATGCATCACTAAATTAATAAGTAAGAAATACAGAGCCATCCAATCTTTTATAAGCCTCTCATTTTAGCATCTTTGGAAGCCCATTTCCATATTTATTTTCCTAGTTCCAGTAAATGAAATTGAACTCCTACAATTCATCCCTGACTAACCTTTTTGGTATTAAATATGCTCCTGAAGACAACTGTAACAAATATTACATTTGAAATTAGTATAATGTGATACATTATTGATAGCAAACTGAAACCCCCATATAAGTTATTACCTACCATGTTCTTTGGTGGGGAGCAGAGGCTCTTGTATAATATGACCAAGACCCCTAACTCCTATTACTGGGATTAACCAAACCATTTACACACTGTTAGATTCCCAAGAAATATAATCAGAAGTTATAAAGTTAAGCTTACATATTTATGTGCTTGATAATCACTTAAACTGTTGATTAAGTGATTTAAGTGTTGATTAAGTGAATTAAGTGATTAAGTGATAATCAACAAGAAAGTGTTGATTTTTTGGTCTCACTCCTCAAAATATTCATTTAGTAGGTTTGATAGAGTTGTCCCCAAATCTGCATGCTTATTTAAGAACCAATGTGATTATTGATTGTGGTTCATGGACTACATTGTAAGAGTATTATGGAGGAAGTTACATCCTGTATTATCAACTTGGAAGTTATCCTTCTCTTGGGCTACCAGGGACAGTGAATATATTTGTCCAAGTCATTCACTTTTTCGTGAAAAAAAGTGACCTTTCAAGTATTTCTATCATATCATAGTGAGTTAATACAGCTTATATTATTCTTTCCTAACTGTTTTTCCTTCCTGCTTCATGTTTTATCATTCCCTAATACCTGATATCTCCACTTACATAATTCAATTACATTTAATTAATATCAGTCTCAAAAATTCTATTTAATCACCTTCCAATATCTTTTAATTCTTATAACTGATTAACCATCAGATTAAGGTTTACTTGCCATTCTAATCAGGAAATCTTCCCTCACTCTTGAAGACCTGGCACAACACTCTCTTAATGTGTCCCATCGCATCTGGAAGAGAGTTTTTGGAACACCTGTTTCACTATATTACAGTTGTAAGCTTACTTTCTTCACCTTTCCAACTTGCAAAAATCCATGCATTTTCTACACCCACAGCAATTTACATGGTAAAAATAGGGTGGCTTTTATTTTTTATGTAATTTATTTTTTATTTTTTAATGAAGTATACTTGATATACAATATTATATTAGTTTCAGGTGTACAACATAGAGATTCAATATATTCATAGTTTATACTCCATTTAGAATTATTACAAAATAATGATTATATTTCCCCATGCTGTACAATACATCCTTATTACTTATTTATTTTACACATACTCTTATTCCATCCTCCTATGTCACCCCTCCCCTCTTCCCTCTTCCCACTGCTAACCTCTAGTTTGTTCTCTACATCTGTAAGTCTGTTTCTGTTTTGTTATAGACATTTGTTTTCATGGTTTTTAAATAAATGAAAGTTTTATGTTGGTAATTTCTTTTAGTTTTAAGGTTTACCATTTTTCTGAGATTATTTTTAAAATTTTTTATTTACTTTCCCTGTCTTAGGAATGGCAAACCAGAAGCCATTTAAAACTTGAAACTCTTGTTATATGCTATTTAAATAATTTATTTCTTCCACTGGAAGACAGGTGTTATACTGAATAAAATTTGTAAGTATAATTTTTATATACAGTATGTATTTAATTAATACTAAAATAAGTGGAAAAAATCATAGATTCTCATGCTTTAGACTCCAAGTATAAATGATATAAAAATCAATTAGCTTTTGGCTATCACAGGGTAAGATGTACACTTTTTTTGAAGTGTACTATAGTACTATCTACTATAGATATTTTAAATATTAAATAAGACATTCATACTTAATATTATATTAAAAAGTCTGGTGTAAAATATCTGAAGAACACTCACAAGTTATATAGAATTCTGTCAATTTTGCAGGTAGTCATGTTATTAACATTTTACTTGTTTAATTTTTCATTTTTCCCTGAACTTTTAAAGAAAAATGACAATAACAATGAAAATTTCTGTGCTAGGAAGAGAGTGATAACCTACAATCTGCTCTATTTGTCCTTACTAATAAATTATTTGACATTAGGTGAGAAACATATTCACAGAAATTCTTCCTAACTCATCATCTATGTTTAATCACTTAGCTATTATAAGTGAGAGCAAGTGATTTTTCTTAGTTTATATGTGAGAAACAGTATGAGCAATGAAATTAGAACAGTAACAAAGGTTAAAAAAACAAAATTATAAATCTCCATCATATTTTCACTATGTTGGTATTTAGTCCATTAATCCCCTCTTAATTTTTGTGGTGTGTATATGCAGAAAACTCTTTTCTTTTGACTCTTCAATGACTGCTCAATGGAAAGCACAATCTATTTGTGTGTGTGGATGCTTCCCTCAGAGGGTGAGCAAGGTTTAATATTTTGAACATCACAGAAATTATTCTCAGAGAATGTCATCATCTATTATTAACTAATACAGTTCATCGATTCATCAGTTCATCAGGAATTAATGTGGACCTGTTATGTTCCAAGTACACTACATGATGAAGTAGAAAAAAACATTTTAACGAGCAGTTCAAGCTGGAAATTTGGTTTCCTAAGGACAGATGATTATTTATCTTTCCACAGATGACCTATTACATGAGATAAATGTTTGTTTTAGTTCTTACCATAATTTCCTGTGTAAAGGTGATAACACAGTATAACAATGAATAATTTAGATCAGCATCTTGAAAATGTTAAAAAAAATATATGTCTCACTTAGTATGGAATGACTTTTTTGACCTGAGAGTCACTCAAACTAAACTCCTCTTCTTTATTTTAAAATGGATAAAACACTGATATTGATTGACTTGCTATCACTTAGTGTGAAGGAGGTAGCCTGCTATGTTCTCTATTTAGTGCAGACCACAGTATCAGATATAAATAATGTAAAACATTGTAATTATGGTTGTTAAGAGTATCTATGACTATTTGGTTTAAAACCTGAGAGTTTGTGTTGAGGGTGGTAATAATTTATCTGTATTAATGAAAATGTGTGAAAATGGTAATGATGCCTCCTGTTGAGGATTCAATGAGTCGAGTGGTTTGGGAATATATATCATTCTAAGTAATTCAATGCTTCCAGTTATATCAAATTGTTTAAGAAAATGCAAAGCCTGTGTAATAGTAAAAGTCAAAAAGTTCCCCCATTAAATTAGGTTAATTTCTAGAAAAGTATGAGCCTTTCTTTCAAAAAATTTGTCTTAAAAATATATATACTTTGGGGTTTCCCTGGTGGCGCAGTGGTTGAGAGTCCGCCTGCCGATGCAGGGGACACGAGTTCGTGCCCCGATCCGGGAAGATCCCACACGCAGCGGAGCGGCTGGGCCTGTGAGCCATGGCCACTGAGCCCGCGCATCTGGAGCCTATGCTCCGCAACGGGAGAAGTCACAACAGTGAGATGCCCGCGTACCGCAAAAAAAGAAAAAAAAAAAAAAAGAAAAAAAAATATACTTTGCATCTTAAATTGGGGTAGGAGGTATTTTTATTGGAGAAGTACTTTAAAGAAGTTTTCATTTTTATAATTACCATGAAATGTATCTGCTGTTCTGGGGGAGATATGTGTAATTGCACAGGCATAAATGGGAGATGCTATCAAGGCATAGTTATTCTATGCAAGTGTTAAGACATTTGCAATGAAACTGAAATATAATACACTTTATTAGGATTCTCCAGTTAAACAGAAGCAATAAGCTGTATACATATAGAGAAAGAGACTGATTATAAGGTATTGGCTCAAGAGTTTATGGAGGCTGGCAATTCCTAATCTGTAGTATGACCCTGTAGGCTCAAGATCCAGGAGAGCTGATGGTGCAATTGCAGCCAAAGACCAGCCGCCTGGAGACCCAGGGAAGCCCATGGTGCAGTTCTAGTTGGAAGATAAGCAGGCAGAGGTCCAGGAGAGAGATGGTATAGATAAAGTCCAAAGGCAGTCTCCATGAAAATTCCCTCCTGCTTGGGAAGACTGATCTTTTTGTTATATTCAGGACTTCAACTGTTTGGATGAGGTTCACCCACATTATGGAGGATAATCTTCCTTTTTCAAAGTTCACCAATTAAATATTGATCTTCTAGTTGATATATAAAATCAACCATCATATATACTTACTAATAGTTTCCAAATATGGATTTATATATATATATATATATAATATTATTTTACAAGTATTCTTATATTCTTTCTGATTATTTTGGTTATTGTTTTTATGTACTATTTTTAAAGTTCCCTAAGGTTCACTCTAATAGAATGACATGAATTGCAGCTGGAACATGTTGCAGTCATCAAGCATGGATGGTGTTACAGACAGTGGACAGACAAGCAAAGATCCAGCAGTGCCTATATAATTATATATTTTATTGTTTTTAAGCAAACATCAGTGTGTGAATGTGTGTGAGTATCTATGTGTTAGTGTGTGTTTGTAGAGGTAGAGTGTGAGGTATAATTCTCAAGGATTCAAATAATGTTGTGCATAACGTATGAACTCCAAAAAATCACTTTAGAGGCTTTAGAGGAAAAAACCGACATCATAATTCCAATGTCAAAAACTAAAAGTATATTTGAAGGAAATAATGCAAATCATGAAAAATTAAGAAAGCATTATTTCTTTGAATGCATAGGAAGGTCGAGAAAAGGAAGCTAGAGAAGCTAGAAGTAAAATATTTCACATAAACGTAGGTCAAACCAGAAATTTTTAAGTGAATTCTTCAATGCTTGATAGGCTCACAAGGTCACTGGTTAGATATTGAGTACTTGGTGATCTCTAAAATAAATATATAATAATGGAAACACTACCAAATACATTGTTTTAGGTTAATTAAAATTATCACTCTATGTGGTATATATACATTTTCTTAAAAATAAACACACTCTAAGTAATAAACACATTATGTGTGCTCTGTGCCCTTTGTTATATATTTTCTTATTGTTCCTTCTAGACGGCATATAGTGGCACCAAAAGGTAGAATGTCCCAGATCATAACACAGGAAAGAGGTCTATAAACTGGGAAGTCCTTTTGGTGTTATGTGCAACTTGGAAAAATAATTCAAAAGTTGGAGAAACTACACTACTCACTTAGAAGACAAAGATCAATGAAAAGTATTTCAATTGCCCTTACTCAAAGGAATTAAGAAAGACACTAGGAAAGGGCTGCAGATAGTAGTCTGATTTTAAAGTACACTGTTGTTTACTTTTGACAAACTTTATGCAGCACTTTTTTCTTCTTCTTAAAAAAAACTGCATAAAAAAGAGTATGTTTTCCAGTGCATCTGTGATAGATAAAATATTGCTCTTAATTCTTCATTCCCCAGGAAACAGGAATGATTATGCATACTATGTAACATAGCTCTGCCTCCTAGTAGAGGTTTGCAAAATCTGCATCCCTGACAAACTGACATTGGGTTTTGCCATGTGAGATGACTGGACCAATCAAATGTTAGTGGACCAACTGGAACAGTCTTCAAATGTGATTGCTAGGTTTTCCCCATCTCTTATGCCTCTACCATTTACTATGAGAAGAGCCCACCCTGGGTCACTGCTGGTTCAAGGAGAATGGAAAGAACCCGAAGCAGATGTGAACTTGAACAACAGCCTGAAATTGAGCTGCTCTGTTGCATCTACAGAGCCATGAATGAAATGGAAATTTATTGTTGTAAATCACTGAGATTTGGAGGATTATTTGTCACATACCATTATCACAGCAATAATGGGTATACTTTAAGGGGGAAGATTCATATTGGTCTATGCAAGACACCTTTTTAAATTTCTTCTCTTGAGATATAATTGACATATGATATTATATTAGTTTCAGGTGTAAAATATAATGACTTAATATTTGTATATATTGAGAAATGATCACCACAATAAGTCTAGTTAACATCTATCACCACACATAGAATTTTTCCTTGTGATAAGAACTTTTAAGATCTACTTTCTTGGCAACTTTCAAATATACAATATAGTATTATTAACTCTAGTCCCTACATTCGGAGGGATGTAGCCCCACTGACACAGGCACTCCACCTGGGGCAGCTGGGGAGTAGCTGTGGTGGGTGGGCGACAGCCTGTGTAATCCATGGCTAGATCTGGCCACCGACCAATAGAACAGTAGGCTGCGAGGGACAAAACAGGACACAGGCAGGAGCAGCTACCTCTGCTGGCATCCCAGGCAGGGCACCTTAGATCTAGGGACACTTGGGCCACTCAAGTGAGGGCAGGACATCTTATGTCCTCCCCTTGACTTCATGAGGAGCAGAACATTTACTTGCAAATCATCACCTAAATCTTCCAGATCCTTTGCTTTCTAAATGTTTAGTGGATAAAGATTTTCCCCACTAAGGGAGGAATGTGTACTTCAGTGACTAATCCCATTTTTAAAAATTTCCTTGACCAATATATTAGATTGTGAAAATTCAGGAAGCTCACTCTTAACAAAGTTACATTTGACTTTTCTGGAAAGTAAGATGTGCAATGGAATAATAGGTGTAATACTGAGACTAGATTTTGTTGGTAATAAATTTTATATTTAATAATAGTATTATGCTAAGATATCCATATGTCTGTTTTTAGGAAAAGTTATAATGAAGGAAATATGGGCATTGAAAAAGGTCATATTTTTTACGTGCATTAATAAATAATTGGCCTATACCCCTAGGGTAGAACTAATGGCCTTAGTTCAAGATAAAGAGCAGCTTTGAATAAGATGAACCCATTCACTGGTTGAAATGTTTCACTGTATTATTATAAGTAGTCTTTACTGCACATGTGTGAAGCTAGTATTTAAAAAACAAAACAACAATCTTTATAAGCCACAACAACTTATTTTGTTTTTCTTTGTAGCTTCAGATGTTACCTGATATAATCATGGTTTAGAGTTAAGAAAAACAAGAAAGAAAAAGCTTTTATTTTCTTACCAAGAGATGAATGAAACTTTAGCCTGCACAATGCATGTTTTGGCATAACATTTAGTAATATGTCACAGACAATTTAGCTCAGTTTTGTCTTAGATTAATCACATGGTAGTATTGATAACTTTTAGTCTGTCAAAACTCTTTAAAAATTCAATAATATTTTATAATCAGGTGATAGAAAAGATATAATGCTTATGACACTGACATTAAAATTTTCTCTTTTATTTCTAAATACTTTTGAGTATTTATATGAATGAAAAGTTATCAAAAGTTATAAAAAACATTTTTTATTAACTTCAGAAGTTATTGATCACATAATCTTATTTTCTAAATCAAGTTGGAACAGTGAAGGCAAATTTAAAGCATACTTTCCTGAGAGCTCTCTCTAAAAGATAATAGCATTTTTTAAGGACACCACAATTAAGCAAAATATTTTATTTTTCTTGCTAATAGGATTTTCTTTTAAAATGTAGTTAAGGAAATTCATCAGAATATATTCAATATTCTTATTCCTATCTCTAAATATGCCTTTAAATTTTGTATCACTCATTATTTTAATTTTGAATATTAACATGATTAAAATTGGCATTTTCCCTAGGGATATAATACATCATAGTGACTATAGTTAATAATACTATATTATATACCTGAAAGTTGCTAAGAAAGATCTTAAATGTTCTCATCACAGAAAAGAAATGGTAATTAAGTAACCTGATGTAGGTTTTAGCTAACACTATGGTAGTAATGATTTTGCAATACATAAATGCATTAAATAAACACATTGTACACCTTGAACTTGCAGTGTTATATATCAATTGTATCAAAATAAAACTGGAAAAAATTAAAAATTGGAATTCTCATAAAAATAAATGAAAAAATCTAAGAGAAAGACAAGTGTTGGATTTTACTATTTTTAAAAAAAAAGCTCTATAGGACTTCTTCCAATGTCTGCACATATGTACAAATGGCATAGCACAAAGGCACCAGAAGTACCTAGTACCATAAACAGAATATGCTCAGATATTTAGAACGAACTGTACCACAGTTTGTCCATCTAAAGACCCAGTTCTATGAGGTGGTATTTTTAGTAAGTAGAATATTCCTCCCACACACACACCAAAAATGTCTACATTCTAATCTCTAAAACCTGTGAATATATCCCTTACATAGATAAAGAGACCTAGCCAATGTGATTATGTTAAGACTGCAGTGGGGAGATTATCCTGGATTATCAGTGTAGGGCCAGTGTAATCTAAAGCGTCCTTACAAAAGAAAGTCAGGAGGGTAAGAGTCAGAAAAAAGGAAGAAGTAGAGGTCAGAATGTTGTGGGGCCATGAGCCAAGGAATGTAGGTGGCCTCTAGAAGCTAGATAATGCAAAGAAATGGATTCTTCCCTAGAGCATCCAGAAGGAACATAACGCTGCCAACCCCTTGATTTTAAAAGTTTTAAACTCCAGAACTGTAAAATTATAAATTTGTATTATTTTAAGCCACTAATTTTGTGACAGTTTATTAAAGCAGTGATACAAAACAAATGGACTGTTAAAGAATAAGAAGGTAATATAAATATTAGAGCCATATACAAAGGACAGGAAACAATTATTATTCCTTATTCTAAAAGGTGTTCATTCAAGAAATATTATTAGCTATGTTGGGAATCAAAATTTTCCCCATATATTTACTGTTTCAAGCAACGTCTACTTTTGATCCCAGTTTAAGTCTTCAGAAAGTATTTACGATGGCTTTCCAGTTTTGTTTTGTTTTGTTTTTTCTATCAATAGATGGTGCCTACTTCCCCATTCAGTGCATGCTACTTTGGCTAATAGAGATGTGGCGTAACTCTTTTCCATGAAAATCTTCTCCGGTCAGCCTAATAGAGGCATGGAATAGAGAAGAGAAATTGCAGCTGAGACAAACCTAAGCCAGTTATCTACTAGCCAACCCACCCAAAGACTATAGGTGCATGAGGACTCTGAGTTGAAATCAACCAAAACCAGAAGAATGAATCCAACTAATCACAGATTAAGTTGCCAATTCACAGAATCCTGAGTAAAATAATCATTGTTTTAACCCACAAGTAATCACCATAGTTTGTTACAAAGCAGTACCAACTGATGCACTTTTTTTTGTTTCTTTGTTTTTTGCAGTGTGTGGGCCTCTCACTGTTGTGGTCTCTCCCGTTGCGGACCACAGGCTCTGGACGCGCAGGCTCAGCAGCCATGGCTCACAGGCCCAGCCGCTCCATGGCATGTGGGATCTTCCCGGACTGGGGCACGAACCCGTGTCCCCTGCATCGGCAGGCGGACTCTCAACCACTGCGCCACCAGGGAAGCCCTGATGCACTTTTTATTATGAACACCATGAGATTTAAACAGTCAAGATTCCAAGATGACTGAGGAAAGAGTTCAGCTTCCAAGGATGGCATATTCCCAATGCCTAGCATAAATGTGGGCCCCACATGCTACTGGATGTAAAACAGAATTTATTGTGAGAAATCAGTTTTCATATGAAATGCCAGGTATGTTTGTTATAGTACAGCCTATCCTACCTCTACTTTTAAGGGTGTAGATATAGTTACAGGTTTAATTTATCATAAATATACTATGATAAGGATGGCCAGCATTTGTTGGAATCTTACTGTTTGTCAAGCACTATTCTAAGGTCTTCCTTTGCATGTTTAAATGTCTTTAGTGCCCTCAAAATCCGTATGGGTTATGTGTCATGATCATTTTTACTTTAAAGACACAAACCCTGAAGTACAGAAGTGTAAGTAAACTGCCTAAGATTACATGGCTTGCAATTGCTAGGGCCAATAATTGATGAGTTTTTAAAAATCTGATCAGTTTACCACAATGTTAGTCTCAAAAACAAAAGAAAATGAACAAATAAAACCAAGCTGGGTTCTAATCTTTTTTGCTTACAGTCAGTTCCATACACAATAACCACACTCAAAATTTTGTGTCAGTTATCATTTACAAGCTTAATTTACATCTTTCTACCCCCCCCTTTTTTTTTTAACTTCCTGGCAATTATTTGGAAGGCCTGTTGAGCTTCAGTGAGAAGACTATACTTGCTGCGGATTGAATCTTGCCCCCAAAAGACATGTTCAATTTTTAATCTTCAGCATGTGATTTTATTTGGAAATAGGGTCATTGCAGATATAATTATGATGTAAATTAGAAGAGGTCCTAAGACTCAGGATTGGTCATAAATTCAATCACTGATGTCCTTATAAGAAGAGACAAAGATACACAGACACACAAGGATAATGACATGTGGAAATGGGGGCAGATAGGAGTGATGCATCTGCCTGCTAAGGATTGTCATCCAATGCCAGAGCTGGGAGAGAGGCATGGGAACGTATTATCCCTCAGAGCTCCCAGAAGAAATCAATCTTGCTGACACTTCGTTGATTTCAGAGTTCTAGCCTCTAGAACTGTGGGAGAAGAAAATTTGTTGTAAATCACTCAGTTTGTGGTACTTTGTTACAGCAGCCATAGGAAATTAGTACAATACCTTTGACCTAAACTTTGCCATGAGTATTTTTACTCATTAAGCACTTTTACTTGGCATTAGCCATTGAACAAATCTTTGCAATTCAGGCATATATTAGAGTGAAATATTTTTCATTCAAAGCTCACTTAAATCTCATCGCTTACTTTTTGGGGACTAACAACAGTCAGCTATTCTAATCTTGCAAGTCTCTAAATGTTTATCATGTCTTTATTCATTCCCTTTCATTTCTGCTTGCAAATTGCTTCCCCCACCCCCATTGTTTATCCCTAAGCTTATTTTTTTGGTAATATTTTGTAAGATTCAGCTGATAGTAACCAGCATTTTTTCTACCTAAACTTCTTTTTTCCAATATTTATCCTTAAAGTTTTAGGTTCAGTAGGTATAGAGGCATATCTCAGAGATACTGCAGGTTCAGCTCCGGACAATAAAATTAGTAAATATTTTGTCACAGCATTACACTAAAACATTTTTCCAGCCTCAATGATAATTTCCCTTGCTGATTATCCCTCACAGGATGGAAGGGTTGAGAGAGTTCTCTGGGGTCTCTTATAAAGGCACTCAAGAGAGCTCCATTCTCATGACTTAACCACTTCCCAAAGGCCCCGTCCCCGAATATCATCACATTGAGGGTTAGGATTTGAACATACGAATTTTGGAGGCCCACGTTCAGCCCACAATAGCCCTGCTAACTGAAAAAGTGCTGGGAAGTATGGACATCCATGTGCCTATGTTGAAATGGGAACATGATATTAGTGAACAATAGTAACGTCTACCAAAATATCTCTACATAAGGATACATTTAATTGATATTTCTGATTGACAAAGTAAAATATATGTATACATATAGCTGATTCACTTTGTTATACAGCAGAAACTAATACAACATTGTAAAGCAATTATACTCCAATGAAAATGTAAAAAAAAAATAATAATAAAATGATTGAGAGAAGAAAAAAAACCCATCAAATTTTGCACATACCATAAGTATATTTACTTATATGTAAATAAAGCTTGTTTGTAAATCAAGAAAAAAAATTGCAGGCATTTAAAAGATAGCAACAGAAATTTTGATTATTTTGTGAATTGATAATGAGGTTTATCAATAGTTTTTCAATATTCTAAATATTTGCTAGTGTAGATTATATCTTGGAATTCTGCAATAAGTATTTGCTTTATTAATGAACACTGTCCAAACAGGAAATAACATAAAATTGAAAATTACTGTCATATCTAAAATATAGAGATATGTGCAATTATTTCACCAAAGACATATCATACAATAAAGTATACATAGGTTTGTTTATTATATATATAATAAGATATAATGTAATACATAATACATATATTACTATATATGTTATTTCTCATTCCAGTGTGTGTGTGTGTGTGTGTGTGTGTGTGTGTATGTCTGATCTTCTGAATTTCTTAGAATAAATGGCACCTTTAAGGTGGAATCCAGGAGAAAGATTAGTCAAATACAACAGCATATACTTCCAGATGCCTTGTGCTAAGGGCTGTTGGATGTAACTGCAGCACATAAGGGGCATGGCCAGGGGCTCCATGCTTCATTAGGCTGGATTATATTTACAAAGACCAAACTGAACATCTGAATGATCATAGAAGAACATCTCAATGATCATACCTTCTCAACATCTGCTCAAAGAAATTTGCATAGGTACCACGTGTGATAACTAGCTGATAATACTTCAAACATTACAGACATTTTAAACTAGATTTTGTACAATGTTCCCTAACTGAAAGAGCAGTTCTACTTCAACATTCTTTCATTTCAGAGGGAAATTTTACCTCTTCTGTTATTTCAAGGAATCATAATTGTCTAGTAAGGAAAAATATTGTAAAGTTAGTTGAAACTAAGAGAAAAATAGTTTGGTAACAGAAACCAAAGGTATAAATGGAAAAAAAAAAGAAAACCTTACATATTAGTTGTTCTAATGATGCTTAGCAAAAAAAGTCTATTTGTTATTTGGAATTTTAGTGACTAACAGAAATAGTCTAGGCAGTTATTAAATTAAATGTATTCATTTAAATAATTTAGAACCATATTGTTTAAAAAGGGAAAACCTGATTGGCATAAACAAAATTTGATATTGCTGGTTGTACACCATGAAATGATATGTCACATTTTGTGAAGACATAACTTCGACGTGTTTAATTATACAGTAGAACTATACTTAAACTTCCAAAACTTAAACTGTTTTTTTGCAGGGAATTTTTTTTTTTTTTGTGGTACACGGGCCTCTCACTGTTGTGGCCTCTCCTGTTGCGGAGCACAGGCTCTGGACGCGCAGGCCCAGAGGCCATGGCCCACGGACCCAGCCGCTCCGCGGCATGTGGGATCTTCCCGGACCGGGGCACGAACCCGTGTACGCTGCATCAGCAGGCGGACTCTTAACCACTGCGCCACCATGGAAGCCCACAGGGCATTTTTTAAAATAGTCACACCTTGCGTATATTAAGCCTCCAAATGTGAGTAATCTGTTTTAACAAAAGATAAAATGTTACGATGATTCATTCAAATTGTTTCTTAAATATACAAAGATTTCGGTATTTTATTTATTTATATAAGCTTCCTCAGAGCATATATTTTCATAAAGTGAAAAATAATAGATTAGCAACAATGGAAAAAGTTCATGTGTCAACGTAAGAAATTGTGTATAAATCATTGTTAATACAGTTGACCCTTGAACAAAGGGGGTTAAAATGTGCAGGCCCACTTATAGGTGGATATTTTTCAGTAGTGAAAAATACAGTATTATGTGGTCCATGCTTGATTAAATCCACCAAAGTGGAGAAACTGCAGGTATAGAGGAGCTGACTACAAATTATAGGCAGATTAACTTCTGAGTTGTTCAAGGGTAAAGAGTAATCAGTTTTTTCTTTTTTATCTAGGTTATCTCAGTGGTATATAACAATTGAAAATAATATAAATGTAGATGGCTTCCTTATTGCTTTGATTTTTTAAAAATATATTAAAACATATTAATAGCTAACATCTATATGTTATAAAATTCAACATTTTAATGGAGCACTTTCTTACACAAAGGACAATCATACATTATATGAACACTTACAAAATTTGAGTTTCCATATGTAAAGTTACATTTATACATTGCAGTTATTCTGAAAAAAATATAAAGAAAAAAGAACCCACATCTTGTAAATATTTTGCATGTCTTTCAAATAGAATGTTTGTTTATGAATGCTTATAAATAATACTGTATTTTGAAGTTTTAAAATTTGATGTCGTTTTTTGGCTTCGTTTAATTTTTTCTAAAGGGATTATGCTTTCTAAACTACTATCTTTATACAGGGAGCACAGTTCAATTTGCCTTAAATGTTCTGACATATAGTTCTTAACCCATCTGGGAATTTAAACCCCAAAATTGACAGTAATGTTTCTACACCTACTCAACACTGTAAGTTACTCATGCACACATTCACTTCTTTTCTTTCTTTCTTTCTTTCTTTCTTCTTTTTTTTTTCTTCTAAATTTTGGTAAAATAAACATAACATAAAATGTGCCAACTTAACCATTTTTAATTGTATAGTTCAGTAGTGTTATGTGTATTCACATTGTTGTGAAATAAGTCTCCAGAATGTTTTCATTTTGCAAAATTCAAACTCTGTACTCATTAAACAACTCACTATTTCCCCCTTCCTCCAGCTCCTGATTTCCACCACTTGACTTTCTGTCTCTATGAACTGGAATACTTTAGGTATCTTATATAAATAGAATCACATTATATTTGTTCTTTTTTGACTGACTTATTTCACTTAACATAATTTCATCAAGATTCATCAATGTTCTAACATGTGTCAAAATGGCTTTCCTTTTATGGTTGAACAGTGTTACATTTTATGTGCATACTACTTTTTGTTTATTCATTTATCTATTGAGAGACATTTGTATTGCCTTTATATTTTGACTATTATGAACCAATATGTATGCTCACATACTGCTATGTAAGCTGCTATGAACATGAGTGTGCAAATAGATTTCTAGATCCTGGTTTCAATTCTTTGGATATATACCAAGAAATAGAATTGCTAAACGGTTATATAGTACTTTTATTTTCATTTTTTTGGGACACTGCCATGCTGCTTTCCACTGTGGCTGCACCATTTTACCTACCCAACAGTGGACAAGGGTTCTAATTCTTATACATCTTTACCAACATTTATTATTCTGGTTTTTTTCTTTCTTTTTTTTTGCGCTACGCAGGCCTCTCACTGTTGTGGCCTCTCCCGTTGCGGAGCACAGGCTCCGGACACGCAGGCTCAGCGGCCATGGCTCACGGGCCCAGCCGCTCCGCGGCATGTGGGATCTTCCCGGACCGGGGCACGAACTTGTGCCCCCTGCAACGGCGGGTGGACTCTCAACCACTGCACCATCAGGGAAGCCCTGTTTTTTTTTCTTTTTTGATAGTAGTCATCCTAATGGGTGTGAGATGATCTCTCATTTGGTTTTGATTTAATTTGCCTAGTCATTAGTAATGCTGAACATCTTTTCATGGGCTTGTTGGTTTCCATGGATTTCTTGCATTTGGAAATGTCTCATTTCTGCTTCTGATCTCAGAGATGCATGATGCATAAAAATTTTATACATATAAATATAGATGAATGTGATATATAATATATATATTTATTTTCATATATTATATATATATATATACATACATATATACATATATATAGTCAGTCCCAGCTTATTGATAGTGATGTTCTTGGCTAGGAATGCCTGAGGCAGTTACTTGGGCCATATTTACTCATAGAGAACCTTGCAGACGTTCCCCTATCACCATCAGGGCCAATGTTGTGGCTGCACCAGCCCTTGTGGTTCCTATTATGATTGCAGGGTGCACCTAAGCAAAACCATCAGATAACTCTGAAGAACGAAATTTATTATTCAGAAGTCCTGAAGGGTACATGGCATGATCAAGGGCCACAAAATGAGGTTGAAGGGAGAGAGAAGGAGTGCAAACCTGGGGCTCTACCTTTATTAAGGTCAATGGGAGGAGTGCCTAGGGTTTCCAGGGTTCACTATTTATTGGCAAATTTAAAGCATAAAAGCTGGAATTAGGACACAGGAAGGTAAAGTAGCGTCCCTCAGGCCATTAGTTATTTAGATTAACCAGGCTTTCTAAATGAGAAACTTCATGAGTGGGTGCGGCTTGGTTTCCTATCTAGTTGTTTTGCTAGAAGCTGTGTCATAAAGCTGGCAATATATTTATTCGAGATGGATGTCTTTGAATGAATGTTTCTGCAATTTAAAAGCTTAATGTCAGGCACTTATGTTACAATCAAAAAGCTTACTGTCAGACATTACAGTATGGAATAAATTAATTTTAATATTTAAATACACTACAATATAGATTGGAGAACAGTTTTGAATGCCCAATGAACGTATATTATTTCATATTTCTAGTATTTTTCTGTTGATGATCTTGAGTTTTCTTCATATGTAAAACACCTCATCTGCATGTAACGTTTTATTTTCTGCGATTGTATGTCCATGTTTTATAACTTTTAAAATCTTGAGGGATAAGCATAATTATTATCTTTCATCTCAATAGATCATGTAGCCAAGGCTTCAGACTTGGAGTTTATTTAATAAATAAAATGTGATAATTATTTATTTCCTTACTGAATTTAAGAAAGACGATTCCCTCATGCATTATGGAAAGCTATGTCTACCCATCATCTACTATTTCTCCCAAAACAATGTGACATAATTTTAGCTCTATTTGGAATGAGCTTGGGCCTTTTACCAAGCTTTTCCTAATCACTGATATCTCACTGCCTCTCCTCAGAAGAGAGGGAAATCTAAAACTATGCCTTTCTTAATGGCTTAATTCCACTTCTCCTGAGGCTGAAGTGAATTCAGAAAAGTAAATTTTATAGAACTAAATGATTCCTTCAAGATTTCTCATTTATGTGTGTGTGTGTGTGTGTGTGTGTGTGTGTGCGCGTCTGTGTGTATGTAGTAACTGGTAGGTCAATAAAATGCTTTCTTACAAGTCCAAGAGAAAACAAAAAGTTCATATCAATTATGTGTGTGTGTGCATGTATGTGTGTGTGTTGGTTTTCCCCGGAATGTACTTACATCATCATGCTGAAATTTAAATGTATAAAATGTAAAGAAAGAATAAACTGAGGTAAAATTTATAAAATCGTACCTCTCAGTTTGAAAAACAGTACTCATTTGTATTGTGTGTGCTTGTGTATGTATGAACATTTCTGTGTATGTGTGTAAAAGTATGTATTGAAATAATCAAGGATATGATTTTCTTCACAGCAGTAGGCTTTAGGACCAGTATATAAGACATTTTATTTCTTTTATTAAATTATATCTGCTGAATATGATTAAGGAAGCAAACAAAAGAGAAAAAAATTACTTACTGGGCATCAGAAGTTCCTCATTAAAGTTAAAGACACTAATATATTCCCAAGAGTACAATTAAATGTAAAACAAGTCAGTTGTGTATAGCCCAGAGAGTAGTTCATAGGTGAAGACCTGTTTAATAAAATAATGAAAAAGCTGGTCCTATTAGAAATGCCACAGTAACTAGCATGCTTATTTCTCCTACCTCGAACTGTTTGAGTAGATCTAATGGGACAAAACATATCTAGACATCCTTCTGTATTTCTATCTGGAAATTAATGTAAAACAAATCTGTAAGTATATTAAGTTTGATATACTAACAGTCTTAGTATCATGCTAAATGTAAGTAATGTATACAACTAATATTCGATGTAATTTTAAAAGTTGAGTATGTTTACAGTTTATTACATGAAAAATATTGGCATAGTAATGGCACAGATTATCATCAAATAATCTCGACTTTCAATTTATTTTAATAATCCTCTATGAAAAAGATGGTTTAAAATACACTGAACCATTGTTATAAAATAACTGTCTATACCATGAAGTATCATGGGAGTTAAGGCTTAAATAATAACCCCATTAAATATATTAAGATATAATATTTGGACCTCTCATGCTTGATCTATCTGTCTATCTTGTTAATATTTTCTCAGTTCTTCCAAATAATTTTTGTTATAAATCAAATTGAATTCAATTAAAAATCAGATTATGTTCAGTTAGTTTTCTAATGTTATAACATTTTAAAATTAATTTATTTGTAGTTAAATATTAAATGTATTTTATGTATCAGTATGTTACAAACTAGGGTACAAGAAAAAAATTAAAGCTACTTTAAAAATGTGTGGAAGTAAAGGTAGATTTTGTCAGCTTTAGAGAAAATCGTGGAAGGATTCCTCATGAATAATAATTTAATTTATATTATTAATCTGACTCAAAAATATAAGCATGAATATATCATCTATAAGAGGATAGCGCTGAATAGTTTTCTACAATGGATCTCCTTAGAGTGGAGCTCTATCTATATGTTAGCTTCTTAAGAAGTATACAATGAAGTAACTGTAACTTTGGATGCTATGTTTATATTTTGCTTTTTTGATCATGGCTCACAATTTCAGTTGAAGCTGTTCTAACTACAACTTAATTTTGTTGGACCCATCCTTTTGAAATCTCTACCTGGTGATTTTTTCTACTTCATCTAATAGCATATGTCATCTCAACTTCCACTTTTCTCTCACACCTTCTTAAATATTTTGCAGTCCAACTTTGGGCCTTACTCTTCCTCAAAATGTCTTTTGAAAAAATTACTCATGACATTCACAATGCAAAATCCAGAAGTTCTAAAGTCCACAACTTACTTGACCTGTTACCAGTACTTGACACAGTTGATCGCTTCATCCTTCCTGAAAAACTGTCTTTCACTTAATTTTCCAAACACTATATCCGTTTTTGATTTATAACTTATTCCTCTGGTTGATACCTCTCAGAATTCTTTGCTGGATTCTGTTAATTCTCCCAACTTTTAATTTTTGTCAAATCCCTGGGCACAGTCCAAGCTCCTCTTCTATTCCCCACCGAAGCTCTCTCACCAACCTCTTTTAGTAGCAAATATTTGCTGATGACTGACAAATTTGTAGCTTCAGCCAGAATATCTGGCAGGAAATCCATACACAATTGTCACTTCCTAATTCAATTTGCATATAAATATTTAATAGCATCAAACACAATATACTCTTCAGTAATTGTTTTGATATTCCCAACTCCGTACTACCCCATGACCAACTCTGGACACTGTTCATGATATACACTGCAACCACTCTGGCCAAAGCCACCACCATCTCTTTCCTAGAATGTTGACATGGCCATTAACTAATCTCCCTGCTTCCACTTTTGCTCCGCCCCAAGAGTATAGTTTCCACACTTTACCTGAGAGATCATTTTTAAATATTTCAGATTTGGTCACCTCTCAGGTCAGAATCATTCAGTGGCTTCTCTTATATTTAGAATAAAGTCCAAAATCATTATAATGTATACAAAACCATGTGTAATCTTGAATTTTCCTCCCTGTTATCAGCTCTTACAACTACTCTATTTTTCAATGTGTATCATCTACACTGACATTCTCTTGACTTGCAACCTCAAAACCCTTTTTCCTTAATGCTCTTTGGAATGACTGGTGTGGGGTGGGGGCAGTCTTCAAATACACAATATCGATGTGGTAAAGTATTTCAAATCTGTAGTAAGCTGTGTGGCAGGGAAAGAATGACCATTGTCCTCACCCTTAGAATAGTTTCAATCTTTCTAATTTAATAGAAAAAATGAAAACTGAAACAAACAGAAGTTAAATTTTTATAGAAACACCAGTTGAATGTTAATATCCTCTTATACACTCACAATCATACACACATGCAAAACCACACACAACACACAAACACCTACATGCACATGCACAATTAAGGAAGTGCTCATCAATTCTTATTTTTCCAAGTGTCTGTATTATATATATATTTTTTAATTTTATCAAATGGATTTTTTCAGCATTGGTGGATGTCTTCTGTGAACCCTTCCAGATCTTCTCTCCATTGTGTTCTGTGCCCTGTATGAGGCTGTCCTATACAACTACGACAAACAGGAACCTGTTTGTCTAAGGGTGGCAATGAAATCTAAATACATTCCTCTACCAAAGGAGAGATTGTTCCCTTCTCATTGTTCTCTCTGTCTCTGGGTTCAGGGCACTTGTTCTATGCAATTACTCCATCTTCTTACCCCTCAAGCTTAATATTAGGTATGTTTCACAGCTGTTAATATCCCCAAGTTATTATACAAGGTGTAGTCTCTCATGGGATCTCTACAACCAATTAATGTCTTTATAAATATGCCCTTTATTAAATTGTCCCCAACTTACCCAACTTGAGTGTTTCATTTGTATTTGAATAGAATCTTCACAGAAATACAGCTGTTAAAATGGTTGAATATGTTAATTCTTTATAGATCTTTGCAAATATTTTACTTTGAGATTTTGCATGTTTTCATGAGTAACATTTATCATAGCGTCCACATTAGAACTATGGGGCAGATACTAAATTTACTGCTTTTAAGAATTTCTCATTTGGGCAGTCCAGAAAGCTGGAACATTTTTAGACTTAGAGGTTGTTTTGTAAACTTGTGTCTGTGGATATATAATTTTGACCGAATATAGGAGGAATAAAGTCTTTGTTTTTGTATTTTCCTCAGTTTATTATTGATGTAATTAAGAACCAGTTTAAAGGCACCATAAAAGCCACATGGCAATCCAAGTGGGATAACTAGCATATTAGTCAACAACTGTTACATATACCTGTCAAAACATCCCCTAATCATGAGTTCTCCTACACTGGGTTCAAAATTAGAACCCAAATGGTCTGTGTAGTCAATGCCATTTGACATTTTCTTAAAGAATTATTATGGAACTACAGGTACTCAAATTATGGTAGTTATGTACTGAGGAATATAAATGGTTAAATCTAAATCTCATGTTCCCTTCAATTCTAAATATTAATTGTTGAGTTCTATAGATACTTTTTATTCAGATGATTATATGAGATTTCTCCTTCAATCAATAATGTGGAAATTTATATTAATATATTTTCTAATAATGAACCAACCTATGCCCACAATACATTCAACTTTATTGTTTTGCAACTTCTTTGAAATTCTGTCTTTAGATGTGTTTGACAAAATTTTGTTTAGGATTTTTGCAAATACATTTAAGTGAGTTTAGCTTATAATTTTCATCTTTCCTATAGTCTTTCAGTATTTTTGGCATTAATGTTATAAAAGCCCCATAAATAATTTTCAAAGCAAGACTTTTTTTCACATTCTCTGAAAAAGTTTAATAATATTTGAATTTTCTTTTCCCCAAGCACTTAAAGAATATACCTGTAAAATCACCAGTCTTGCTTTTTGTAATTGTTTTGTTTTGTTTTTCTTTTATTTTTGGTGGCAGCAAGTTTTCAACTAATTCAATGTTAATAATTAAAAGTATAGAAATAGACTATTCTCTTTGGAGTCAGGTTTAATATTTTGTATTTTTAGATATTTTTACATTTCCAAATTCATTGGCATGCATGTGCTTATGTTTGTATCTAAATATCCATCACATCTGTAATTATATATCCTGTTTCACTTCCTAAAAAATTAGTGTATGCCCATAATACTTTTTAATCAATAACTAATGACAAGTTCTGAAATATGACCATGTGAGTGTTTGGGAAAGATGGAGTAAAAAATCATAGGTTTTTGGAAGGTCAGAATAATGGGATGTTGGGGCAATTGAACCAAGTATAGTGGTGAAACACAAAGTACTATATGTTTCAATGAGTATGGGGAGCTATAAAAGTGAGGCCACAAAAGACAGAAAGAAGAAGACATGATATGTGGTATAATTTGATTTGGGGCACTTCAAATAAAAGTAATATTGTTTCAAAATATCATCAAGGTGTGACATAGACACATTTCCTTCTTTCAAGCTCTAAGGTCAAATATCTGACAGTAGCATTTACACATAGATAACTAAACGTAAATTGATATTTAAATAAAATTTTTTATATGTATATATAACTTCTCTAACCAATGAAAAGTGTCAAGTTGTCAGGAAATCGATTATACTGTATCATCTTTTGAAATTTTAAGTGCTAAGTATATTTTGCAGGGACCATTACTTAGTCTGCTACTATTAAACATTTTTAAAATTAATGATTGGGGTGATGAACCAGAGTGTCTTTATGAAATTTGCTGATGACACCAATTTGGTAGGACAATTAGCACATTTAAAAACTGGATTAAAATTCAAAATGACCTTGATGAGTTGGAGAGGAGCCTGGATATAAACAAGATGAAGTTGATTAAGTTCCTGTAGAGTAATTCATTTAGCCTATTTCACATTTACAGTAGCCAAACCATTATGCAACTCTGATCAGAACTTTTAACCAAAATAGTTTAAATGATCTATCTTCATTGCAGTTCAGTAACTGCAAATGTGAAGTCAAGATTTTTGTGCATCCAACTGGCATAAAAACTAAGTTATTAGTTTAATCAAAATGATGTTGCTGCCAGGGTTCTTCAAGGTATGAATGCCAAGGTTTAGATGGAAATATATCTATCAGAAATCACTTAGGACATGACAGTTTTTCTAAATTGATTTTTCTTTTTTAAAAAATCACTGGAGAAGTCAAAACTACCATGTAAGTTGACAAAGGGGTTAAAAAGGAAAATAGTGTTCAACACATGATTACATGAAATTTGCTAAGTGTTTTTTACATGTAACTTCATGTTTTGGAGAGAATTTCTATATCTGAACTGTGGTCAAGACTTTGAAAAATGAATTATCTCTGAATAAAGTATTTTATGTATAAGTAAACTAGCTTAAGGAATAATTATGGATATTTAACAAAATAACTTTAGAATTCAGAAGTAACATTAACATGATTTCTTTAATGGAATTGTTAAAATTTGGGGGTCAAGGTCTATAATGAGAATCTCACACAAATTTTCAATTACAAGGAGAGAAAGTTTTCACACAGATCCAGAAATTTTGTCAATATCCTTTGTCAATATCCTGAAACTCATCCATGATACACTTCCTCTGGTCAATATATTTAAGGTTAAGAAACATAAGAATTTTCTTCTCAATATATATGGTTTCAGGGCACTTCTATTTTTTTCTAATTAATAGACTTTATTACCTAGAGCAGTTTGAGGTTTATAGAAATATTGAACACAAGTACAGAGAGCTCCTCTAAACCACATTTCCCCTATTATTAGCATTTTGAATTAGTATAGTAAATTTGCTACAATTAGGGAGCCAACAGTGATAAATTATTAACTAAAGCTCATACTTTACAGTAAAATTTACTCTTTGTGTTGGACAGTTTTATGGATTTTGCCAAATTCATGTCATGTATCCACCATTACAGTATCATACAGAATTTATTGCCCTAAAAATCTGTACTCAGATATATCCATCTTTCTTTTCCTTTCTCCAATCCCTGGCAACAACTAATCCTTTTGTTGTCTTTATACTTTTGCATTTTTCAGAATGTCATGTAGCTGGAATCATGCAGTATACAGTCTTTTCAAATTGGTTCTTTCACTTAACAATATGCATTTTAGTTTCTTCCATGTCTTTTCATGGCTCAATAGCTCATTTCTCTGTATTCCACTGTATGAATGATCCATAGTTTGCTTATCTATTCACCTATTTAAGGACAACCTGGTTGCTTCCAACTTTTGGCAATTATGAATAATTGCTATAACTTGCTAAAGATATCGGTGTTGTTTTTGTTTGGAGAACACTTTTTGGTAAATATCTAGGAGTACAATTGTTGGAACGCATGGGTAAAACTATGTTTAGATTTGTAAGAGACTGCCACACTATCTTTGAAAGTAACTGTACTGTTTTTCATTTCTGCTTGCAAAGAATAAGAGTTCTCTTTCTCTACATCCTCTCCAGCATTTGATATTGTCATGGTTTTAGATTTTAGCCATTTTAATAGGTGTGAGTGGTATCTCATTTTAATCTGCAATCCCCTAATGATATATGATGTTGAGATTTGCCATCTATAATATATTCTTTGGTAGGGTATCTATTAAGATCTTCTATACACTTCTTAATTGGGTTCTTTGTTTACTTAATGTTGATTTTTAATAGTTATTTGTATTTCTTAAATACAAGTTGTTTATCATATATATATTTTGCAAATATTTGCTCCTAGTGAGCAAATATGTTTTCACTCTCTTAATGGTGTTATTAACAAAGCAGATTTTTAAAAATTTCAATGTAACCTAACATTTTTTTTATTCATTGTGATTTTGGTGCTGTATTTGATAACTCACTGCCATAGCCAAGACCACCTAGGTTTTCTCCTTTGTTATTTTCTATAACTATTTTTTAAGTAATCAGCATTTAATAAATCATGTGTGTGTGTATTTTAGAAATTTTACATTTCAGAAATGATATGCTATTCAAAATTGTATGGAAAATAAACATTATTCCATCTATAAGTTTACAACATAGAAAAATTGAAATATAACAGATGTTAGACTTTTATGGATGGCAAATATCTGAAAATAAAACTTTTACCATTATTTTAAGAGGTTGTGAATGAGTACTCCCTCTCTCTCTTAATTCCTCCCTCTCTCCCTCTCGCTTTTTCCTCTCTCTTTTTCTCTTCATCACTCATACAAAAGACCTAGAGAGTAACTGAATGGCATAACTTAAAAATTAAATCATTTAATGTGGAACAATATTGCCAAAATGGAATATCTTTAAAATTCTAGAACGAAAGACACATTGTACTGAATATCATGTTTTCTTATCTCCTAATAATGTTTCCTTGACTTCCTGAAAGTGGCAAAATTCTTTCTGTTTTTGGTGTGATAACTTGTCAGAAAGATCAAATTTCCTTCAAAGTATTAGATTTTGTCACAAAATTCACAAGTACCAGTTCCCCTGAGGCAGATGTAAATATACTGTCAGTTTTTTGTGTTTGTTTGCTCCAACACTGTGTGATGTACTGTCTCTTGGGAAGTAGATTTGCTTCACTTACTTCTCAAAAGATTTACTGTGAACTAATAAAAATCACTTCAGAAAATTCAAGGTGAAATCAGTTTTAATCAACAATTGATTATGAATTTTTTGTTTCAAAATTGTTAACGTTTTAGATATCAACTGAGATGATTAAAATAATTAAGATGGTAAATATAATATTATGAATCTCTATCAATAAGCCAAATTATTTTATTCAGTTTAAAATCACTGTTGGCATCAGATAATTAGCCATTTAAAATAGACAAACTATTTTATATTCAACTAAAGTGTGATGGTAAAAATAAACTCAGGATTATTTGATAACGTATAGAGCCATGATAAGTTCTAACATGTATACTTTGACATTACCTTAATATATAGTAAAAAGCAAGAGAAATAAAACCAAGATAAACTATAGTCTCTAATATTTAAGCTTCAAGAATTAAAATATTATCTAAATTTGTAGGAAAATTTTAGGTAGTAGATATCTCAAGATTTAAGAGATATAATTGAAAATGTAGTAAAAAATATATAGGTACTTTATACACTCATATAAACACACCCATGCAGAATCACATCCACACTCACAAAGTCCAGATTTCATAAAAACCCCAAATATCTGGCATGGTGACATTGACTAAGCACTTGTCATTTAAGCTCACCTTCACAATACTTCAGTGTATGCATCCATTTAACAAATAAGAACATTGAGATTAATTGGTTAAAGAGCTCGCAAAATCTTGTAAGTGGCAATGGTTATATTTCAATCTAGAGTTGACCTTTTTAAAAAAAGTTTATTATATTATACTTACCGTGCAGCAGATGTTTGCTCTATGACAACACAAATGTATAAATGGACAACAGTGAGACAAAAATACAACAGTACAAACTGATGTGGCTAGCAAAATCTTTTATCCAATTGTATCTCCCTGATAAAGAGGCAAAAAAATATTTCTCTCAAAAGAAAAATGTTTGCTGACATTTTTCCCTGTATGTGATTATCAGGATGATTTATAATGAATTTTTAAAAGAGCAATGTTCATACAATGTAGGCATAACTGCCATAACCAGTAAACTTTCACAATTTTTCCAGTTATTTCTAGGACTCATCTAAATACTTTTCAGTAGATTATTTAATGACATCTGATTTTAACAGATGTGCAAATCAACTGAGATGATATATAAATATGTAGAAAAATGATAATAATAAGAATCTAAAGAAATGGATGAGCATTCCATAGGGAATTGATAAAATGATTTAATTTTAAAAATTACTACAACAACTTCATTAACTTGTTTAACAGATTTAGTGAGATATAATTCATATGCCATAAAATATATGCATTATTCTTTATTTTGTTAGTATGTACAGAAAGTTGTGCAGCCATCAACACAATTTATATTTAAAACACTGTCATCACTCCAAAAGAAACCCTACGTCCATCAGCAGTCACTCCTGTTCACGCCACACTCCCCCAGACCAAGGGGATCTTTCTACCTCTATAGATTTGTCTATTCCAGATATTTCATACAAATAGAATTATGCAACATGTAGTCTTCAGCATGTATCAGTATTTTATTTACCCTATATGGATAAATATTCTATTGTATGGGTAAACCACATTTTATATATATATATATATATATATATATATATATATATATATATATATATATAAAAATTTGTCACCTGATATACATTTTTCCCATATTCCAACTAAACTGAATAATGCTGCTGTGAACATTTATGTTCAACTTTTTGTGTAGATATATGCTTTTAATTATCTTAGGGACATAACTAGAAGTGGATAAACTTGGTCATATAGTAATAATATGCTTAAATTCTGAGGAAATAACAATTTTCCAAAGTCCATCATTTTACATTCCCACGAGAAAAATATGAATATTCAAATTCTTTAAAGTCTTGCCAACTCTTGTTACCGTGTGTCTTTTGGATTGTTGTCATCTTAGTGGATATGAAGTGTCATCTCATAGATTGATTTGAATTTCTTTAACAACTAGTGATGTTGGACATCTTTGCCTGTGCTGATTGGTCATTTGCATATTTTGGTGGAGAAATGTCTATACAGATCCTTTACCCATTTTAAAAATAAGGTCATTTGCCTTTATTATTGAGTTTAATAATTATTTAAATATATTCTGATAAATATAAAACTGCAGAATATATAAATCCAGAAGTCATTGAATATATTTTCTCCTATTCTGGGGGGAATGTTTTTTCCCTCTTGATAAGATACTACATACAACACAGAAGTTTTGAATTTTCACGGAAAATGAAAACAAATGAAACTTTGTTTTTAATTTTGTCAGTTGTGTGTTTTTGGTGTCATATTTAAGAAAACATTGTCTAACCAGATATAATGATTTACTCCTATAGTTTCTTCTAAGAGTTTTAAAATATTAATAATTACATTTGCTTCTATAATATATTTGAGTGAAGTTTTGTGTATGATTTATAAAAAAGATCTAGCTTCATTTTTTTGCATCCGGATATATAATTTTTCTAGTAATATTTGTAGAAAAGACTTTTCTAATTGAGTCATCTTGCACTCTTCTTTGGAATCAATTGACATACATGTAAGGGTTTATTTTTAAACTCTCAACTCTATTTCATTGATCTATGTGTCTACCATATGACAATACCACGGTGCCTTGACTACTGTAGCTTTGTAGTAAATCTTGAAATCAGGAATTGTGAGTCTTCCAACTTTGTTCTTCTATTTTAACTGTTTGGACCATCTGAGTTTCTTGCTTTTCTATATGAAATTTAGGATCGTTTTAACAATTTCTGAAAGAAATGCTGTAGGAATTTTGATATGGTTAAGTTTGAATCTGTGTGTCGATTTAGGATGTTTTGACATATAAATAATATTGTTATATTGTTTTCTGATCCATGAATATGAGATTTTCCCCATTTATTTAGAATTTTAATTCTCCCTATACAAGTCTTGCATGCCTTTTGTTAAATGAATTCCTAAATATTTTATTATTTTTGATCTTATTGTATGGAATGTTATTTGAATTTTTCATTGAGGTTATATTAAATTAAATATATTAAAATTCAATTCAATTTATTAAAATTCAATTTATTATTTTATATTAATCTTGCTGAACTTGTTTATTAGTTTTAATAATTTGTAAATAAATTCTTTAGGGTCTTCTGTTTATAAGAATATGCCATTAGAAAATTCACAGAAATCATTTTACCTCTTTCTGGATATCAGTGTTTAATGTATGATTGCCTTGGTTAGACACACCAGTAAATTTTAGATAGAAATGTCAGAGTGGATATTTTTGCTTTTTCTGATCTTAGGGGGAAAGTATTCAGTCTTTTATCATGAAGCTTTTTGTTGTTGAATTTTATTTTGTTTATTTTGTTTTGCTTTGTTTTGGGTAGATGTCTTTCATTAGTTTGAGGAGTGTTATTATATTCCTAGATTGTTTTGAGTTTTAATTTGAAAATGTTTTAGATTTTGTCAAAATAAATTTTTGCATCTACTGAAATGAACATGTATTTTGTTCCTTTACTCTATTAAAATACTGCATTCTATTAGTTGATTGTCAGATGTTAAACCAATCTTTCATTCCTAGGATAAATCACACTAGATCATGGTGTATAATCCATTTTCTATATTTTTGGCTTCAGATAGCAAGGATTTTGATGAGGATTTTGTCATCTATATTCATAAGGAATATTAGTTCATAGTGGTGTTTATTTGTGGTGTCTTTGTCTAGTTTGCTATCAAGGTAATACATACCTCATCAAATTTGTTTGGAGTAATTTCCTTACCTTCCATTTTTGGGAAGAATTTTGAAGAATTCGTACAGATGTTTTTTAAAACTTTCATAGAATTCACCTTTGAAACAATCTGGGTTTTTCTTTACAGATTTTATTTGTAGAAAGTTTTAAAATTACTAATTTAACCTTTTTAATTCTTAAAGAGTTATTAAAATTTAGTTTCCTATGAGCAAATTTTGTTAGTATTTCTCTTTCTAGGAATTTTTTGTTTTCATGTGTTAATCTGTTGATATACGGTTGGTGGAAATTCTTGTTTAATCCTTTGTATTTCTATGTTCTCTTTCATTCTTAATTTTGGTAATTTGAGCCTTCTCTCTTTATTTTCTTGGCAATATATCTAAAGTTTGATGATATTGTTGATTTTTTAAAAAGCAAACAATTTCTGGTTATTGATTTTCTCTATTATTTTTCTATTCTCCATTCCATTTATTTCTTCCCTAATCTTTATAATTTTCTTTCTCTTGCTTGTTTTGGGTTAGATTGCTCTAATGTTCTTTTTCATTTCTTACGGTGGAAGATTAGGTTATTGATTTGAGATTTTTTTCTTTTTTTAAATATAGGCACTTGCAGGTGTAAATTTTTCTTTGAGTACTGCTTTAGTCTCATCCCACAAGATTTGATGTATGGTTTATTTTCACTTTCAGTTATATCAGAGTTGTTTATAATTTCTCTTGATTTCTTCTTTGATCTGTTATTTAGTGATGCAATTTAAGTTCTCACATGTTTATGAATTTTTCAATTCTTGTTCTGTTTTGTTTTTCTAATTTTGTTCCATTGTACTGAGATAACACACTTTGTATGAATCAAAATTTTAACAAGCTATAGTGTGATAGGAAAGGCATAGGGTAGAAATTATCATTCCGGAAAGGAGAAATTGGAAGCATAAAATAGGTCTTGGGTCCCAAGCAAGTCTGAAACTCAGTAGGACAAACTCCATAGATTCTAAGGCCTGAGAATAATTCTCTGTGGGCTTATACTCCACAACCTGGGTCCTCCAGACTGAGGCCCTGCTGTCTCACAGTGGGGAGGACCCCTTGGACTGCTCAGCTTCTGTGCCAACAGCCTTGTCCTCCTGGCCTCTGCTTTCATGGATCTTCCCTCAAAGTCACTTTTTTTTTTCATTTTTTTCTACCTCTGTCTCTATCAGTCCTGGCTGACAGAGTTTCTGCTAGTATCAAATTCTCATAATCCTTGTTGGTCTTCTGCATAATTCATAGAAATCCAAGACATAAAAGCTTCCCTACACCTTCCTTGAATAATTCATTCTCTGTTGCTAAGCTCTGCGGAGATGTTGATTGAATTCATAAATCACATGCTTGATCCCTTTTGTAAACTTATCCAATGATTGTACAGCCACACCTTTAATGTTATCTTGAGAGCATACTTTCTCATCTTTTGCTACTACCTGAATAGGCTGATAATTCTCCAAATCTTCAAGTGTTGGTTACTTTTGCTTAACAATTCCTTCCTTGTCTTATTCTCTTTCCTCCCACATCTTACTGTAAGCAACAAGGAAAAACTAGGGCATACCTTCTACACTTTGTTTGGAAATCTTTTCAGTTAAAAATATAAGGTTGTTACTTACAGGTGCTACTTCCATCCAACAATAGAACGTAATTCACTCAAGTTCTCTGCTACTTTACGAGTCCCCGATATCCAATAACGTGTCTTCATTTCCATCTGAGAGCTCACCAGAGGCACCATGAACATTCATACTTCAACTGCTTGTTCATGATTATCTGTATAAGATGACAGAAGCTTTTTCTACCATGTTCCTCACTTCTATTTGTGTACTCACCATAATTGCGTTAAAAATCTGTATTTCTAACCAACTGTCTCTTTAAGGAAATCTAACTTTTTTTCCTATCAAGTGCTTCAAAATCCTTCCAGTCTCCACCCATTACCCAATTTCAAAGCCACCTCGATATTTTTAGATACTTGTTACAGCAGCACCCAATTCCCAATATCAAAATCTGTATTCGTTTCCCAGGACTCTTATTATAGTACCACAAACTGGGTGGATAAAAGCAGCAGGAATTTATTCTCTCAGAGTTTTGTAAGCTAGACGTCTGAAATCAAGGTGTCAGTAGGGTCAGTTCCTACTTGAGGCCCTGCGGGAAAATCCCATCTATGATTCTCTCCTACCTTTTGGTCCTGGTCAGCAACCCTTGGCATTATTTGGTTTGTAGATACAATACACCAATTTTTACCTCTGTCTTCATATTACATTCTCCCCAGTAACTCTGTTTCTTCCCAAAGCTGTCTTCCATCTTTGTGTACCTATGTGACCAAATTTCCCTCATCTTTCAAGGATACCAGGCATTGCATCAGGGCTCATTCTACCAGTATGACTTCATTGTAACTTGATTACATCTGCAAATAACCTATTTCCAAATAAGGTCATATTTACAGATACTGAGGGTTAGGACTTGATCATCTTTTGCGGGTACAAAATTCAACCTATAACAGTGTGCTTTAACATGCTCCCATAAATGTGTGTGCTTATTGTTTTTTTTTTTAGCACTTTCTGTCAGTACAAGTTGCTTCAGGTTCATCTTGTATCTTTACTACCCATATCCTAAAATCAGTCCTTTCTCCAAAGAACTCTGGTTCCTTTTATTATAAATGGTATTAGAACCCAAGTTCTGGGTACTAGATGTGATCCTTTTTAACAAAATGTCATTTCTTTTAAGCCCCTTCAGTCAGTAGAGAAATGAAATATATATGTGTGTGTATATATATATATATATAATATATATTATATATATTTCTATACATAAACATGTGTATTTATATATGCTAATCTTGCATTCTTCCTGACCTCTCCATCTCTATCCATTACTATGTGAATCATTTGAGCCTTCTCCCTTGTTTATCTATAAATCCCCACTCCAACAGTGAGAAATCTGGCTCCCACAATCTGCTATCCTTTCACTAAGTCTTTAATTACTGTACACATGTATAGTAGAGTCAATTGTTATCACATACTCCAGTGTGAAACAATGTTATCAATGAGAGGGCAGTTTTTTTGTGCAATTTCTTTCTGCTTTTATTCTTGCAGTTGCCTATTATTTCTAAAGTTCAGCAACTTTTCCCTACACCACCTTCAGTGGGATTGTTTCATATATTTGTAATGTATTTAGGTTCACATGTCAAAATTGCAGTCCATCCTGTTATCTCCTGACCATGTAAATATATTTTTAAATTTGCATACATTAAGGCTCTATTTTATGACTGTGAAAGCTGTAAAGTTCTATAAATGCATTTTAATAAGTAATAAAAATAGTTTTAAAAAATGCATAGTGTCATCTATCCACCATTACACTATTATATGGAATAGTTTCACTATCCTAAGAAAATGAAACAAAAAAACCTCATGCTTCCCCTATTAGGCTCTCCTACCACAACCCCAAATCCCTGGCAACCACTAATCTTTTCACTATCTCTATAGTTTTTTGGGTTTTTTTTTGCCTTTTCCAGCAAGACATATAACTGACATCATACAATATGTAGCCTTTTTGTTTGGCTCCTTTCACTTATCCTTGTGCATTTAAAGTACCCCTATGGCTTTTTATGGCTTAATGGATTAATTTTCATCATTGAATAATATTCTAATGCATGGACCTTCCATAGTTTAGTTGCCTGTTAAAAATCTTTGTTCTTTCCAGTTTGGGCAATTATGAATAAAGCTACTATAATCATCTGTGTGTAGGTTTTGATGTGTATATAGTTTTCAATTTGTTGTGGACATACCTTCATAATTGCTGGGTCTTATGCTAAGACTTTGTTAAGTTTTGTTAAGAAACTGCCAAACTGTCTTTCAAAGTAGCTGTGCCATGTCTTCATTTCTAACAGCAATGAATGAGTCTCTTTTTCTGCAATTTTGTCAGCATTAGGAATTGTCAATATCTACATTGATGTCTATTGATGTCTCATATTGTTTTTTTTGTTTTGTTTTGTTTAATCAGTGGACATTCTTTTTGAGAAGTTTTACATAAAAAGTTGAGTGGAAACTACAGAGTTCCCATGTCTCCTCTCATGTTCCCACTACCCCAGTTTCTCCCAACATCAACATCTTGCATTGGTGTGTTTCCTTTGTAACAATTAATGAGCCAGTATTTATACATTATTATTAGCAAAAGTCCATATTTGGAATCACTCTTTGCTTTGGGTATTGACAAATGACAAGTATCCACCATTATAGAATAATAAAGAATATTTTCACTGATTCCAGTTTTTCCTTCTTATAATTCATACTTTTGGTGATGATGTCTTATTTTCTGGTAGTCCCTTTCCCCAGTTAGGAATCGTTACAGGGTTGGTGTGCGTTGTGTCAAATAGCTTCAACTGAGGAGGTCAACTGAAGACCAGGACCAGCAATCTCGGTCCTTGTGACAGCAAGCAAAGAATTGCAAACTACCACTTCCGGCTTAAGCTCAAAGCAAAGTTTGTTTAAAACACTTATGGGGCTTCCCTGGTGGCGCAGTGGTTGAGAGTCCGCCTGCCGATGCAGGGGACACGGGTTCGTGTCCCCATACGGGAAAATCCCACATGCCGCCGAGTGGCTGGGCCTGTGAGCCACGGCCGCTGAGCCTGCGCATCTGGAGACTGTGCTCCGCGACGGGAGAGGCCACAACAGTGAGAGGCCCGCATACGGGGGGAAAAAAAACCAAAAAACAACATAGTTATGCTCTCAGAGGGAAAGGGGGCTGTTTCTGCTTCTGTGAAGTGAAACCAGCGCTCCTGTACAGGCTTAAGTGTTTATAAGGAGGGTTCTGTGAGAAGGCAGAGTGCGATCCTGGGTGAGTGACAGGGGATCATTATTTGATTGACAGTCCCGAGCTATGTAACAAGTTTACTATTGTGCATGCCCTTACCTTTGATTTGCCAAGAAAATCGCCCACCACCCCTACCCCACTCTGCCCCCCTCCCTGGGATGGGGGGGGCCAAAACCACATGCAGATTTTATTACAATGATGATAGTATAATGAGTTTAGGTTTACTAGAGGTTATACGCCTGTCTAGTCTGGGCATGCACAGCCTGGGAAAGTTCCCTCCTGTTACCATGCCCCCTCTTTATCAGGATAAGTTGCCCACCACATGACCATAGTTTTGCCCCTTCTGGATGGGGTCAGGGGAGGGTACACAGATGGTTAGGGTGTAATTTGACTACTCTCCTCTTGTCTTTTCGCCATTGTTGCCTCCTTGCTGCTAATGTCTGACTAACTACCTAACAGGATCACCAAGTCTACATTTCTTGACCTCTTGAATGCTTTAACATTCTTGTCTAAATAGAATTTACACTTGAAAGGAGTCTGACTGAATATAACATCTTGGTCTTGATACAGAGCAGGGCCCTGTGGGGCTCCTGGTCACAAAGCCTTTCTGGGTCTCCCCATTTCTTTGATTATAGGAAATAGCCTTCATTCAGCCTCCATGACCTTCCCTGAGTTCCAACGGGCATATTCAAGCAGTTGCTAATTAGGGAAGGGAGGAGATGTGAGACCAGGGAGAAAAAAATAGGAGAAACAATAGCACAGCCTTGGAGCAAGGTCCTGATTCCCCATCAATGGATACAGGTGACAATATCTTTGAGCTGTTTTGCAGCTACTGAAACCCCCTCCAGTGGGGGGAGTTGACAGTTAACGATGATATGCTGCCCACAAGCATGTAGACCCCAGACCAGTTGGAACCTGAAGGTTAATGCTGCTGACTCCTACTTACCTCACCACCAACCCATCAGAAGAATGTCCATGAGCTAATCACACCCTCTTTGAACAATTACTATAAACCTTCTCACTATCCTCTCCAAGTTGGGGCACATAGGTTTTCAAGGCAGGAGCCCGCTGTATCCCCCTTTGCCTGGCAAAGTAATAAAGCTATCCTTTTCTACTTCACCAAAACTCTCTTTGAGTTTTGATTCGGCTCCGGGGTACAGAGAAGCTGAGATTTAGGCATCAGTCTCCTTCTCTGACTCAGAATTTTGTAGATATTTGCTCAACTATATGTCATGATGCTTGCTCATTTGGTTGACTTAGACCTTTGGTTGCCTATGAGATATGCAATGCTCTTATAATTTCAAGAATTAGTTGGCTTTCTCATTAGATCTTTACTTCCAGACCTTTCTCTGAGTAAGAATCCTTCTTGAAACTTCCATACAAATCACATTTATAGAGAGCAAGTTGCCAGGCTGAAGTCATAATATGAAACTTAGCACTACTTTTCTTCCCCTGATATCAGCTTCCTCAAAAGAAGCCTTATTTTCACCCAAATTTCTAACTCATTTCATTTAGGGAGATTTTATTATTTTTTAATGGAATGTACTTTTTACCTGTGTTCTAAGGAGGAAAGAGAATGTAGGGGCCAGTTAGCACCTTTTGTTTTCTGTATGTAGATCTCTCATAATACCTACGTTTACATGGCTGTTTCTCACACCTGCCCTCTATGTGACCTGCTGATTATGAGCCCAAATCTCTGCTGAAATTAATAAGGCATATTGGTCATCACTAACACTGAGCACAGTGTACAGTCTAGGCAGAACTGCAGCATTCTCTGATACCTTCATTTGTCCCCTTCTACATCAGCTTTCTCTCTAATGAATTAGCTACTTAAAATAAATTTCTCCAAATAAAAATCTACACAAAAGTTTTTTAAATAATGCAATTAATTTTTTTCTACTCTTCACCAAGATTCATCAACTGTTAACATTTTGTCTCATTACCTTTGTGTCTCATGAAATGCATTTCTTGTACTACTTTCTTTGTATTGCTTTGTTTAGCTTGGCTTGTGTTTGGTTTGTTTATTTGTTTTGCTTTGTTTCTTAACAGATTGTTTAATTAAAATCCATAAGTCTTAAGGCAGTTTTAAAACCTTGGTAACATACTTTTTGAATCAGGAAAGCCTTCCCTCTTTCTTTCCAGACTGTCTGTTAGGTTTTTTTTGCCTTTTACTTCCATTTTATTTTATTTATTTATTTTTTTTAACATCTTTATTGGAGTATAATTGCTTTACAATGGTATGTTAGTTTCAGCTTCACAACAAAATGAATCAGTTATATATATACATATATTCCGATATCTCTTCCCGCTTGCATCTCCCTCCCTCCCACCCTCCCTATCCCACCCCTCAAGGCAGTCACAAAGCACCGAGCTGATCTCCCTGTGCTATGCGGCTGCTTCCCACTAGCTATCTACCTTACTTTTGGTAGTGTATATATGTCCATGCCTCTTTATCGCTTTGTCACCGTTTACCCTTCCCCCTCCCCATAGCCTCAAGTCCATTCTCTAGTAAGTCTGTGTCTTTATTCCTGTTTCACCCCTAGGTTTTTCATGACTTTTTTTTTTTTAATTCCATATATATGTGTTAGCATACGGTATTTGTCTCTCTCTTTCTGACTTACTTCACTCTGTATGACAGACTCTAGGTCTATCCACCTCATTACAAATAGCTCAATTTCGTCTCTTTTTATGGCTGAGTAATAAAAAAAACATTGTATATATGTGCCACATCTTCTTTATCCATTCATCCGATGATGGACACTTAGGTTGTTTCCATCTCCAGGCTATTGTAAATAGAGCTGAAATGAATATTTTGGTACATGACTCTTTTTGAATTATGGTTTTCTCAGGGTATATGCCCAGTAGTGGGATTGCTGGGTCATATGGTAGTTCTATTTGTAGCTTTTTAAGGAACCTCCATACTGTTCTCCACAGTGGCTGTATCAATTTACATTCCCACCAACAGTGTAAGAGGGTTCCCTTTTCTCCACACCCTCTCCAGCATTTATTGTTTCTAGATTTTTTGATGATGGCCATTCTGACTGGTGTGAGATGATATCTCATTGTAGTTTTGATTTGCATTTCTCTAATGATTAGTGATGTTGAGCATTCTTTCATGTGTTTGTTGGAACTCTGTATATCTTCTTTGGAGAAATGTCTATTTAGGTCTTCTGCCCATTTTTGGATTGGGTTGTTTGTTTTTCTGTTATTAAGCTGCATGAGCTGCTTATAAATTTTGGAGATTAATCCTTTGTCAGTTGCTTCATTTGCAAATATTTTCTCCCATTCTGACGGTTGTCTTTTGGTCTTCTTTATGGTTTCCTTTGCTGCACAAAAGCTTTTAAGTTTCATTAGGTCCCATTTGTTTACTTTTGTTTTTATTTCCATTTCTCTAGGAAGTGGGTCAAAAAGGACCTTGCTGTGATTTATGTCATAGAGTGTTCTGCCTATGTTTTCCTCTAAGAGTTTGATAGTTTCTGGCCTTACATTTAGGTCTTTAATCCATTTTGAGCTTATTTTTGTGTATGGTGTTAGGGAGTGATCTAATCTCATACTTTTACATGTAGCTGTCCAGTTTTCCCAGCACCACTTATTGAATAGGCTGTCCTTCCTCCACTGTACATTTCTGCCTCCTTTGTCAAAGATAAGGTGACCATATGTGCATGGGTTTATCTCTGGGCTTTCTATCCTGTTCCATTGATCTATCTTTCTGTTTTTGTGCCAGTACCATACCGTCTTGATAACTGTAGCTTTTTAGTATAGTCTGAAGTCAGGGAGCCTGATTCCTCCAGTTCCTTCTTTCGTTCTCAAGATTGCTTTGGCTATTCGGGGTCTTTTGTGTTTCCATACAAATTGCAAAATTTTTGTTCTAGTTCTGTGAAAAATGCCAGTGACAGTCTGATAGGGATTGCATTGAATCTATAGATTGCTTTGGGTAGTAGAGTCATTTTCACAATGTTGATTCTTCCAATCCAAGAACATGGTATATCTCTCCATCTATTTGTATCATCTTTAATTTCTTTCATCAGTGTCTTATAATTTTCTGCATACAGATCTTTTGTCTCCTTAGGTAGGTTTATTCCTAGATATTTTATTCATTTTGTTGCAATGGTAAATGGGAGTGTTTTCTTGATTTCACTTTCAGATTTTTCATCATTAGTATATAGGAATGCCAGAGATTTCAGTCCATTAATTTTGTATCCTGCCACTTTACCAAATTCATTGATTAGCTCTAGTAGTTTTCTGGTAGCATCTTTAGGGTTCTCTATGTATAGGATCATGTCATCTGCAAACAGTGACAGCTTTACTTCTTCTTTTCCGATTTGGATTCCTTTTATTTCCTTTTCTTCTCTGATTGCTGTGGCTAAAGCTTCCAAAACTATGTTGAATAAGAGTGGTGAGAGTGGGCAACCTTGTCTTGTTCCTGATCTTAGTGGAAATGCTTTCAGTTTTTCACCATTGAGGACGATGTTTGCTGTGGGCTTGTCATATATGGCCTTTATTATGTTGTGGAAAGTTCCCTCTATGCCTACTTTCTGCAGGGTTTTTATCATAAATGGGTGTTGAATTTTGTCAAAAGCTTTCTCTGCATCTATTGAGATGATCATATGGTTTTTCTCCTTCAGTTTGTTAATATGGTTTATCACATTGATAGATTTGCGTATATTGAAGAATCCTTGCATTCCTGGAATAAACCCCACATGGTCATGGTGTATGATCCTTTTAATGTGCTGTTGGATTCTGTTTGCTAGTATTCTGTTGCGGATTTTTACATCTATGTTCATCAGTGATATTGGCCTGTAGTTTTCTTTCTTTGTGACATCCTTGTCTGGTTTTGGTATCAAGGTGATGGTGGCCTCGTAGAAGGGATTTGAGAGTGTTCCTCCCTCTGCTATATTTTGGAAGAGTTTGAGAAGGATAGGTGTTAGCTCTTCTCTAAACGTTTGATAGAATTCACCTGTGAAGCCATCTGGTCCTGGGCTTTTGTTTGTTGGAAGATTTTTAATCACAGTTTCAATTTCAGTGCTTGTGATTGGTCTGTTCATATTTTCTATTTCTTCCTGATTCAGTCTTGGCAGCTTGTGCATTTCTAAGAATTTGTCCATTTCTTCCAGATTGTCCATTTTATTGGCATAGAGTTGCTTGTAGTAATCTCTCATGATCTCTTTTATTTCTGCAGTGTCAGTTGTTACCTCTCCTTTTTCATTTCTAATTCTATTGATTTGAGTCTTCTCCCTTTTTTTCTTGATCAGTCTGGCTAGTGGTTTATCTATTTTGTTTATCTTCTCAAAGAACCAGCTATTGTTTCCTTCATTTCTTTTTCATTTATTTCTGATCTGATTTTTATGATTTCTTTCCTTCTGCTAGCTTTGGGGTTTTTTTGTTCTTCTTTCTCTAATTGCTTGAGGTGCAAGGTTAGGTTGTTTATTCGAGATGTTTCCTGCTTCTTAAGATGGGCTTGTATTGCTATAAACTTCCCCTTAGAACTGCTTTTGCTGCATCCCACAGGTTTTGGGTCGTTGTGTCTCCATTGTCATTTGTTTCTAGGTATTTTTTGATTTCCTCTTTGATTTCTTCAGTGATCACTTCATTATTAAGTAGTGTATTGTTTAGCCTCCATGTGTTTGTATTTTTTACAGATCTTTTCCTGTAATTGATATCTAGTCTCATGGCGTTGTGGTCAGAAAAGATACTTGATACAATTTCAATTTTCTTAAATTTACCAAGGCTTGATTTGTGACCCAAGATATGATCTATCCTGGAGAATGTTCCATGAGCACTTGAGAAAAATGTGTATTCTGTTGTTTTTGGATGGAATGTCCTATAAATATCAATTAACTCCATCTCATTTAATGTATCATTTAAAGCTTGTGTTTCCTTATTTATTTTCATTTTGGATGATCTGTCCATTGGTGAAAGTGGGGTGTTAAAGTCCCCTACTATGAATGTGTTACTGTCGATTTCCCCTTTTATGGTTGTCAGTATTTGCCTTATGTATTGAGGTGCACCTATGTTGGGTGCATAAATATTTACAATTGTTATATCTTCTTCTTGGATCGATCCCTTGATCATTATGTAGTGTCCTTCTTTGTCTCTTCTAATAGTCTTTGTTTTAAAGTCTATTTTGTCTGATATGAGAATTGCTACTCCAGCTTTCTTTTGGTTTCCATTTGCATGAAATACCTTTTTCCATCCCTTTACTTTCAGTCTGTATGTGTCTCTAGGTCTGAAGTGGGTCTCTTGTAGACAGCAAATATATGGGTCTTGTTTTTGTATCCATTCAGCCAATCTGTGTCTTTTGGTGGGAGCATTTAGTCCATTTATATTTAAGGTAATTATCGATATGTGTGTTCCTATTCCCATTTTCTTAATTGTTTTGGGTTCGTTATTGTAGGTCCTTTCCTTCTTTTGTGTTTCTTGCCTAGAGAAGTTCCTTTAGCAGTTGTTGTAGAGCTGGTTTGGTGGTGCTGAACTCTCTCAGCTTTTGCTTGTCTGTAAAGGTTTTAATTTCTCCATCAAATCTGAATGAGATCCTTGCTGGGTAGAGTAATCTTGGTTGCAGGTTTTTCTCCTTCAACACTTTCAATATGTCCTGCCACTCCCTTCTGGCTTGCAGAGTTTCTGCTGAAAGATCAGCTGTTAACCTTATGGGGATTCCCTTGTGTGTTATTTGTTGTTTTTCCCTTGCTGCTTTTAATATGTTTTCTTTGTATTTACTTTTTGACAGTTTGATTAATATGTGTCTTGGCGTATTTCTCCTTGGATTTATCCTGTATGGGACTCTCTGTGCTTCCTGGACTTGATTAACTATTTCCTTTCCCATATTAGGGAAGTTTTCAACTATAATCTCTTCAAATATTTTCTCAGTCCCTTTCTTTTTCTCTTCTTCTTCTGGAACCCCTATAATTCGCATGTTGGTGCGTTTAATGTTGTCCCAGAGGTCTCTGAGACTGTCCTCAGTTCTTTTCATTCTTTTTTCTTTATTCTGCTCTGCAGTAGTTATTTCCACTATTTTATCTTCCAGGTCACTTATCCGTTCTTCTGCTTCAGTTATTCTGCTATTGATCCCATCTAGAGTACTTTTAATTTCATTTATTGTGTTGTTCATCGTTGCTTGTTTCATCTTTAGTTCTTCTAGGTCCTTGTTAACTGATTCTTGCAATTTGTCCATTCTATTGTCCATTCTATCTCCAAGATTTCGGATCAACCTTACTATCATTATTCTGAATTCTTTTTCAGATAGGCTGCCTATTTCGTCTTCATTTGTTAGGTCTGGTGCATTTTTATCTTGCTCCTTCATCTGCTGTGTGTTTTTCTGTCTTTTCATTTTGCTTATCTTACTGTGTTTGGGGTCTCCTTTTTTGCAGGCTGAAGGTTCGTAGTTCCTGTTGTTTTTTGTGTCTGTCCCCAGTGGCTAAGGTTGGTTCAGTGGGTTGTGTAGGCTTCCTGGTGGAGGGTACTAGTGCCTGTGTTCTGGTGGATGAGGCTGGATCTTGTCTTTCTGGCGGGCAGGTCCACGTCTGGTGGTGTGTTTTGGGGTGTCTGTAGACTTATTATGATTTTGGGCAGCCTCTCTGCTAATGGGTGGGGTTGTGTTCCTGTCTTGCTAGTTGTTTGGCATAGGATGTCCAGCACTGTAGCTTGCTGGTCATTGAGTGAAGCTGGGTGCTGGCGTTGAGATGGAGATCTCTCGGAGATTTTTGCTGTTTGATATTATGTGCAGCTGGGAGGCCTCTTGTGGACCAGTGTCCTGAAGTTGGCTCTCCCACCTCAGAGGCACAGCACTGACTCCTGGCTGGAGCACCAAGAGCCTTTCATCCACAGGGCTCCTTAATTTGGGATGATTCGTTGTCTATTCAGGTATTCCACAGATGCAGGGTATATCAAGTTGATTGTGGAGCTTCAATCCGCTGCTTCTGAGGCTGCTGGGAGAGATTTCCCTTTCTCTTCTTTGTTCTCACAGTTCCCAGGGGCTCAGCTTTGGATTTGGCCCCGCCTGTGCGTGTAGGTCACCGGAGGGCGTCCGCTCCTCGCTCAGACAGGACGGGGCCAAAGGAGCCGCCAATTCGGAGGCTCTGGCTCACCCAGGCCGGGGGGTAGGGAGGGTCACGGAGTGCGGGGCGGGCCTGCAGCGGCAGAGGCCGGCGCGAATCCGCAGCCCGAGGCGCGCCGTGCGTCCCCCCGGGGGAGCCGCCCCCGGATCCCGGGACCCTGGCAGTGGCAGGCCGCACAGGCTCCCCGGAAGGGCGTGTGGCCAGCGACCTGTGTTCGCACACAGGCCTCCCGGCGGCGGCAGCAGCGGCCCTAGCGTCCCATGTCTGTCTCTGGACTCCGCACTCTTAGCCGCGGCTCACGCCCGTCCCTGGAGCTCTCTCAAGCAGCGCTCTTAATCCCCTCTCCTCGCGCACCAGGTAACAAAGAGGGAAGAAAAAGGCTCTTGCCTCTTCGGCAGGTCCAGACCCCTCCCCGGACTCTCTCCCGGCCAGCCGCGGCGCACCAACGCCCTGCAGGCTGTGTTCACGCCGCCAACCTCTGTCCTCTCCCGGCGCTCCAACAAAAGCCAGAGCCTCAGCTCCCAGCCCTGCCCGCCCCAGCGGGCGAGCAGACAAGCCTCTCGGCTGGTGAGTGCCGGTCGGCCCCGATCCTCTGCGCTGGAATCTGTCCGCTTTGCCCTCCGCACCCCTGTTGCTGTGCTCTCCTCCGCGGCTCCCAAGCTCCCCCACTCCGCCTCCCGAAGTCTCCACCCGCGAAGGGGCTTCCTAGTGTGTGGACACTTTTCCTCCTTCACAGCTCTCTCCCGCTGGTGCAGGACCCGTCCCTATCCTTTTGTCTCTGTTTAGTTTTTTCTTTTGCCCTAACCAGGTACGTGGGGGGTTCCTTGCCTTTTGGGAGGTCTGAGGTCTTCTGCCAGCGTTCAGTAGGTGCTCCGTAGGAGTTGTTCCACGCGTAGATGTATTTCTGGTGTATCTGTGGAGAGGAAGGTGATCTCCGCGTCTTACTCTTCCGCCATCCTTACTTCCATTTTAAAGCATGATGTCTTACGTTGGGATGCTATAACAATTCACCATAGACTAGGTGATTCAGACAACAAACAATTATTTCTCACCATTCTAGAGGCTGAGAAATACTAGATGAAGGTGCTAGAAGATTGGGTGTCTGGTGAGGATCCTTTTCCTGGTTTGCAGATGGGCCTCTTCTCCTTGTATATCCAAATAGAGGAGAGACAGAGAAAGAGAGAGAGAGAGAGATGAAGAAACAGAGCACAGAGAATTTTTAGGGCAGTGAAAATTCTGTGTATGATAACATAATCATTAATACATGTCATTTGACATTTATCCAAACCCATGGAATGCCCCACACCATGAATGAACCGTAATGTAAGCTATGGACTTTGGGCAACTGTGATGTGTCAGTGCAGGTTCATCATTTGTAACAAAGGTACCACTCTGGTGGAGGATGTTGGTAATGGAAAAGTTTATGCATATGTGGGGGTAGGGGATATATTGAAAATCTTTGTACCTTCCTCTCAATTTTACTGGGAATCTAAAACTACCCTTAAAAAGTAAAGTCTTATTTTAAAAAAATGTTAGTTTGGGACCAAACATCTGATTTAGAAGGGAGGTCAGAAGGGGAGGTGCTCCATTCCCAGGTTTGGCACTTAAATTTTGTAAGGCATAATCCTCTATTATTTCTTCCCATTGTATGGTTACATTGAAGACAATGTGTTAAAAATGTGGACATCAACAATGGAAGGAACCTCAGTCATGGAAGGGCTATGCAGGCAAAAATGCATAATTATAACAATTTGCAGTGAATTTTATATTGTGAGAAATGAGTGTTTAGGGTGCTTTATCATTATATTGATGGTGTTTGTTCCATCATTACTAATTCAGTGATAAATTGCAAGAGGCAGAGAGCAAAAGCATAAAGGTAGAAGTAGTAGCTGATCTAGAGATATCTAAGGGAATCTAAAAGAGAGAATTGACTATGCAATATTTACATCCTTTAATTCTTCCTTATCAGTATCATCTACCACTAACTCATACCATTTTATAATGTCATCAATTACACCAAGTGTATTTTTTTCCATATGGAGATTGTTAATGGCTATCCACAGTTACTGTGGATCACTATGACAGACATATAAAAGTACCATCTATGTGTTCCTCAGTGACTGCTGTCTTCAAGAATATTTTAGTTTCACATATTAGTAACTTTTGCTTTAATAAGAAAGATATATATATAAATTGAACTAATAAGAATTAGGTTCCCAATTCCCGCAGGCTGTTTTTTTAAGTAACCAGACACCAAGAAATAATTCCCTACTTCAGTTGTCACAACGATGAGAGAAGTGGCACTTTTTAAACATGATCTGTGGAGAGTGTGGCATTTTTTGATAATGTCTTTAGTTTCAATTTAAGTGTATAACTAACTTACTAGGACAACAAAAAAAAGGCAGAGGTGATAATCAAATTTCTATAGAACAAGGACTTCAGCAATAACTGGACATAAATGTCTAAAATACCTTTAAGACTCCTTACTAAATTTCACCTCTGTTTTGCTATGTGAGTTGGCTTTCAGAAACTCTTTATCTTATATATTGACATGGTCATTGATAAATTCCAGGTTTCTCACCCAAGAAAGACTGATTCTCAAATCCTTACCTTCTCATTTTCAAAGCAAGTCCCAGGAACTTTGTTTTAATTGGCCCATTTTATGACCATAAGTGTGTTATAGCATGATTACTGTACCCGCAAATTAATATGTTTGGCTTTGTGGAGGAACCATGCCCAAAACACACAGTGTGGTTCATGGAATAAGAGAAGTACGCTGAGGACTAATGACGTATGCAGTAACTTGGATGAACTGCAAGGGAATTATGCTGAACAAGAAAAGCCAATATGAAAAGGTTATATACCACATGATTCTATTAATACAACATTCTCATGCAAAATTACACAGATAGAGAATAGATTAGTAGTTGCCAGATGTCAGAGACAAGAAGGAGGAATAGCATGATGTAGCCCTGTGGTGACCAAAGAGTTGTGTGTCTTGATTTTGCTGATGGCTACATGAATGTACACGTTAAATCTACTAAACCTACACACACACACACACACACACACACACACACACACACACACACACACGCGCATACACATGCATACAAATGAATGCATGTAGAACTGGTGAAATCTGAATAAGCTCTGTGGCTTGTACCAATGTCAATTTACTGGTTTTTAAAGATGTTACCTTTGGAGGAACCTGGGTAAAGGAGACTTCCCTGTGGTTTTTTTGTAACTTCCTAAGTATAATTATTTCAAAGTAAAAAGTTTAGAAAGAAAGCAGCTACCTAAAGTTATAATTAAGGTAATATATATCTTTTAACATTTATGTTTTATTAAAGTTCATTATCAGGAAAAAAGAAAAAAGAGAAGTATGCCAAGCAGACCAAGCAATTATCCTTAGAAGTGATGAACCACCTTAATTTTTGGACACAGGATGTGTTTTCTGGAACCGGGGAGTGTTGAGATTATCACCTAATGTGCCTACCAGAATGTAATTTCTATTCTTTTATTAAAAATACACCAAGTTCCCTGTGAAGAACTATTTCTGCCTACAGTAGCCCTACATATTTCAGATCAGGCATCCCTTATCTCTGGATAGGCATAATCCAAATTGAACTACTCACAGCATTTCCTCCTTTGTCCAAAAATGACTGGTTCAGGATGGGTTCTTGTCCCAAGGAGGTCTATTACACAGTCTTGAAATTTGTAATGAACGTATTAAGAGGCATACTCATTCTCCCTGCATGCTGGATAAAACCTGAACCTACTTCGGGACACTTTTTGTCTCCACTTGGAAAGGGACTGCCTGAAAATGAAGAAAACTCACAGCAAAGTGTGACATTAGGAGCTGGAGGAAAAAAGAGACTCTTGATGACCATTTTCAAACATTTGGACCTAGTCCTATTAAAGTTGACTTTTCCTTTGATTCCTTTTTACATGTGAACCAATAAGTTTGCAATTCCCTTTACTCTCGTTTGACTTTAACATTTTGTCACCTGAAACTGAGTCTTGACCAAAACAGAGGGAAGAGAGGGAGATTGTAATCAAATTTTCAAATGAAAATTTGAAACTTTACTGGATCGCTTGGTTTTTATTTGAATAAGCAAGTGAAGTGGGAAACCCCTGTGCAGTCAAGTCATGGTTCATAAAGAATCACTACCATGAATTAGATCACCAACCCTATCCAAGAGAATGGGAAACTGGATATGATAATACTCTTTGCTCTCGGACCAGGAATCAGAAATTATACTTGGATTGGAAGGATGCAAGCAATGTGAAATTGGTACAACCTGTCTCTTCTTTGGCCATGACTCTCTAAGTATTAAACCACTTTTAAGAGCGTGGAAGTATCTCCACTTAGTACACACTTGTAACTACCACTTCCTTTTTAAAATTCTCCTGACTCAAACATCCCTCTAGTGCTATCTGAAAAAGCAGTATATGTGACACTAGATTTCTTGATAATGTATTTATCACAGATTTTATCATGGCTTCTGCCTAAATTAGTTTACCTCCCACCTAGAGCAGTTTATAAAGCATCAAGTCACCTAAAATTTCTGTTACATAAAATACAAGAATGTATTTCATAAATATTACACATTTTTTCTAGACTTGATAGCAAAAAATTTATCAGATTGCATTTTAATGAGAAACATACTAAAAAAGAAAAGAAAGAAAAAGAAAGAATATCTGAGTTTCAAGTCTGTAATCCACTGATTCTTTGAAATTGTGAAGATCACAGATCTACTGAGGGAAAAAAAGGCAAGATTTTTCTTTAATGTTGAGAAAAATGCTGTATAAATGAGATTATTACCATTTTGTATACCTTTTACAAAACTGTAGTATAACATAATAAAATGATTCTGACAGTTTCAATACCAAAATGTGAAATATCTACTAAAAACTATCTGTTTTTTCCTTAAAGATGTATGAGCATGATTCAAAAGCGATTATATTGATTAATAAATGCCATATCCCATTTTGCAAAATGCTTGTTTACTATCGTTTCTTATGGATCCAATAACCTTTCATGTAATTGATCTTTCTGTAATTTATATTTCACAGTAATACATGTGAAATATTGTCTAATTGTACATTGAACATGAAGAACTTTACCAATCCTGCTATAGGCATAATACATATTTAGAACAAATGATTTTGCACTTACTCTCCTGTGCTAAGAACTGCCTAAGTTATTACCCTCATTTCTTTTTTTTTTTACATCTTTATTGGAGTATAATTACTTTACAATGGTGTGTTAGTTTCTGCTTTATAACAAAGTGAATCAGTTATACATATAAATATGTTCCCATATCTCTTCCCTCTTGTGTCTCCCTCCCTCCCACTCTCCCTATCCCACCCATCTAGGTGGTCACAAATCACCGAGCTGATCTCCCTGTGCTATGCGTCTGCTTCCCACTAGATATTTATTTTACGTTTGGTAGTGTATATATGTCCATGCCACTCTCTCACTTTGTCACAGCTTACCCTTCCCCCTCCCCATATCCTCAAGTCCATTCTCTAGTAAGTCTGTGTCTTTATTCCCGTCTCACCCATAGGTTCTTCATGACATTTATTATTTTCTTAGATTCCATATATATGTGTTAGCGTACGGTATTTGTCTTTCTCTTTCTGACTTACTTCACTCTGTATGACAGACTCTAGGTCCATCCACCTCACTACAAATAACTCAATTTCGTTTCTTTTATGGCTGAGTAATATTCCATTGTATATATGTGCCACATCTTCTTTACCCATTCATCCGATGATGGACACTTAAGTTGTTTCCATCTCCTGGCTATTGTAAATAGAGCTGAAATGAACATTTTGGTACATGACCCTTTTTAAAATTATGGTTTTCTCAGGGTATATGCCCAGTAGTGGGATTGCTGGGTCGTATGTATGTTCTATTAGTAGTTTTTTAAGGAACCTCCATACTGTTCTCCATACTGGCTGTACCAATTCACATTCCCACCAACAGTGCAAGAGGGTTCCCTTTTCTCCACACCCTCTCCAGCATTTATTGTCTCTAGACTTTTTGATGATGGCCATTCTGACTGGTGTGAGATGATATCTCATTGTAGTTTTGATTTGCATTACTCTAACGATTAATGATGTTGAGCATTCTTTCATGTGTTTTTTTGGCCATCTGTGTATCTTTTTTGAAGAAATGTCTATTTAGGTCTTGTGCCCATTTTTGGATTGGGTTTGTTTTTTTGTTATTGAGCTGCATAAGCTGTTTCTAAATTTTGGAGACTAATCCTTGGTCAGTTGCTTCATTTGCAAATGTTTTCTCCATTCTGAGGGTTGTCTTTTGGTCTTCTTTATGATTTCCTTTGCTGTGCAAAAGCTTTGAAGTTTCATTAGGTCCCATTTCTTGTTTTTTGTTTTTAGTTCCATTTCTCTAGGAGGTGGGTCAAAAAGGACCTTGCTGTGATTTATGTCATAGAGTGTTCTGCCTATATTTTCCTCTAAGAGTTTGATAGTTTCTGCCTTACATTTAGGTCTTTATTCCATTTGGAGTTTATATTTGTGTATAGTGTTAAGGAGTGTTCTAATCTCATACTTTTACCTGTACCTGTCCACTTTTCCCAGCACCACTTATTGAAGAAGCTGTCCTTCCTCTACTGTACATTTCTGCCTCCTTTATCAAAGATAAGTTGACCATATGTGTGTGGGTTTATCTCTGGGCTTTCTGTCCTGTTCCATTGATCTATATTTCTATTTTGTGCCAGTGCCATACTGTCTTGATTACTGTAGCTTTTTAGTATAGTCTGAAGTCAGGGAGCCTGATTCCTCCAGCTCCGTTTTTTGTTCTCAAGATTGCTTTGGCTATTCGGGGTCTTTTGTGTTTCCATACAAATTGTGAAATTTTTTGTTCTAGTTCTGTGAAAAATGCCAGTGGTAGTTTGATAGGGATTGCATTGAATCTGTAGATTGCTTTGGGTAGTAGAGTCATTTTCACAATGTTGATTCTTCCAATCCAAGAACATGGTATATCTCTCCATCTATTTGTATCATCTTTAATTTCTTTCATCAGTGTCTTATAATTTTCTGCATACAGGTCTTTTGTCTCCCTAGGTAGGTTTATTCCTAGATATTTTATTCATTTTGTTGCAATGGTAAATGGGAGTGTTTTCTTGATTTCACTTTCAGATTTTTCATCATTAGTGTATAGGAATGTCAGAGATTTCTATGCATTAATTTTGTATCCTGCTACTTTACCAAATTCATTGATTAGCTCTAGTAGTTTTCTGGTAGCATCTTTAGGATTCTCTATGTATAGTATCATGTCATCTGCAAACAGTGACAGCTTTATTTCTTCTTTTCCAATTTGAATTCCATTTGTTTCCTTTTCTTCTCTGATTGATGTGGCTAAAACTTCCAAAACTATGTTGAATAATAGTGGTGAGAGTGGGCAAACTTGTCTTGTTCCTGATCTTAGCGGAAATGCTTTCAGTTTTTCACCATTGAGGATGATGTTGACTGTGGGATTGTCATATATGGCCTTTATTATGTTGAGGAAATTTCCCTCTATGCCTACTTTCTGGAGGTTTTTTTAATCATGAATCAGTGTTGAACTTTATCGGAAGATTTCTCTGCATCTATTGAGATGATCATATTATTTTTCTCCTTCAATTAGTTAATATGGTATATCACGTTGATTGATTTGTGCATATTGAAGAATCCTTGCATTCCTGGAATAAACCCCACTTGATCATGGTGTATGATCCGTTTAATGTGCTGTTGGATTCTGTTTGCTAGTATTTTGTTTAGGATTTTTGCATCTATGTTCATCAGTGATATTGGCCTGTAGTTTTCTTTCTTTGTGACATCCTTGTCTGGTTTTGGTATCAGGGTTATGGTGGCCTCGTAGAATGCGTTTGGGAGTGTTCCTCCCTCTGCGCTATTTTGGAACAGTTTGAGAAGGATAGGTGTTAGCTCTTCTCTAAATGTTTGATAGAATTCACCTGTGAAGCCATCTGATCCTGGGCTTTTGTTTGTTGGAAGATTTTTAATCACAGTTTCAATTTCAGTGCTTGTGATTGGTCCGTTCATATTTTCTATTTCTTCCTGATTCAATCTTGGCAGGTTATGCATTTCTAAGACTATGTCCATTTCTTCCAGCTTGTCCATTTATTGGCATAGAGTTGCTTGTAGTAATCTCTCATGATCTTTTGTATTTCTGCAGTGTCAGTTGTTACTTCTCCTTTTTCATTTCTAATTCTATTGATTTGAGTATTCTCCCTTTTTTTCTTGATGAGTCTTGTTAATGGTTTATAAATTTTCTTTATCTTCTCAAAGAACCAGCTTTTAGTTTTATTGATCATTGCTATTGTTTCCTTCATTTCTTTTTCATTTATTTCTGATCTGATCTTTATATTTTCTTTCCTTCTGCTAACTTTTTTATTAGCAGATTTTTTGTTCTTCTTTCTCTAATTGCTTTAGGTGCAAAGTTAGGTTGTTTATTTGAGATGTTTCCTGTTTCTTAAGGTAGGATTATATTGCTATAAACTTCCATCTTAGAACTGCTTTTGCTGCATCCCATAGGTTTCAGGTCATCATGGTTTCATTGTCATTTGTTTCTAGGTATTTTTTGATTTCCTCTTTGATTTCTTCAGTGCTCACTTCGTTATTAAATAGTGTATTGTTTAGCCTCCATGTGTTCCTATTTTTTACAGATCTTTTCCTATAATTGATATCTAGTCTCATAGCGTTGTTGTCGGAAAAGATACTTGATACAATTTCAATTTTCTTAAATTTGCCAAGGCTTGCTTTGTGACCCAAGATATGATCTATCCTGGAGAGGAGACTGTTCCATGAGCACTTGAGAAAAATGTGTATTCTGTTGTTTTTGGATGGAATGTCCTATAAATATCAATTAAGTCCATCTTGTTTAATGTATCATTAAAACTTGTGTTTCTTTATTTATTTTCATTTTGGATGATCTGTCCATTGGTGAAAGTGGGGTGTTAAAGTACTGTACTATGAATGTGTTACTGTCGATTTCCCCTTTTATGGCTGGTAGTATTTGCCTTATGTTTTGAGGTGCTCCTATGTTGGGTGCATAAATATTTACAACTGTTATATCTTCTTGGATTGATCCCTTGATCATTATGTAGTGTCCTTCTTTGTCTCTTGTAATAGTCTTTATTTTAAAGTCAATTTTTTCTGATATGGGAATTGCTACTCCAGCCTTCTTTTGGTTTCCATTTGCATAGAATATCTTTTTCCATCCCCTTACTTTCAGGCTGTATGTGTCTCTAGGTCTGAAGTGGGTCTCTTGTAGACAGCATATATATGGGTCTTGTTTTGTATCCATTCAGCCAGGCTGTGTCTTTTGGTGGGAGCATTTAATCCATTTACATTTAAGGTAATTATTGATATGTATATTCCTATTCCCAATTTCTTAACTGTTTTGGGTTTGTTATTGTGAGTCTTTTCCTTCTCTTGTGTTCCTTGCCTACAGAAGTTCCTTTAGCATTTTTTGTAAAGCTGGTTTCATTGTGCTGAACTCTCTCAGATTTTGCTTGTCTGTAAAGGTTTTAATTTCTCCATCAAATCTGAATGAGATCCTTGCTGGGTAGAGTAATCTTGGTTGTAGGTTTTTCTCCTTCATCACTTTAAATATGTCCTGCCAGTCCCTTCTGGTTTGCAGAGTTTCTGCTGAAAGATCAGCTCTTAACCTTAAGGGGATTCCCTTGTGTGTTATTTGTTGTTTATCTCTTGCTGTTTTTTTTTTTTTTTTTGCACTACGCGGGCCTCTCACTGTTGTGGCCTCTCCCGTTGCAGAGCACAGGCTCCAGATGCACAGGCTCAGCGGCCATGGCTCATGGGCCCAGCCGTTCCACGGCATGTGGGATCTTCCTGGACTGGGGCATGAATCCGTGTCCCCTGCACCGGCAGGCGGACTCTCAACCACTGCGTCACCAAGGAAGTCCTCTCTTGCTGCTTTTAATATGTTTTCTTTGTATTTAATTTTTGACAGTTTGATTAATATGTGTCTTGGCATGTTTCTCCTTAGATTTATCCTGTATGGGACTCTCTGTGCTTCCTTGACTTGATTAACTATTTCTTTTCCCATATTAGGGAAGTTTTCAACTATAATCTCTTCAAATATTTTCTCATTCCCTTTCTTTTTCTCTTCTGCTTCTGGAACCCCTATAATTTGAATGTTGGTGCATTTAATGTTGTACCAGAGGTCTCTGAGACTGTCCTTAGTTCTTTTCATTCTTTTCTCTTTATTCTGCTCTGCAGTAGTTATTTCCACTATTATATCTTCCAGGTCACTTATCCGTTCTTCTGCCTCAGTTATTCTGCTATTGATCCCATCTAGAGTATTTTTTATTTCATTTATTGTGTTGTTCATCGTTGTTTGCTTCATCTTTAGTTCTTCTAGGTCCTTGTTAAATGTTTCTTGCATTTTCTCTCTTCTATTTCCAAGATTTTGGATCATCTTTATTATCATTATTCTGAATTCTTTTTCAGATAGGCTGCCTATTTCCTCTTCATTTGTTAGGCTGGTGGGCTTTTATCTTGCTCCTTCGTCTGCTGTGTGTTTTTCTGTCTTCTCATTTTGCTTATCTTACTGTGTTTGCAGTCTCCTTTTTGCAGGCTGCAAGTTCGTAGTTCCCTTTGTTTTTGGTGTCTGTACCCAGTGGCTAAAGTTGGTTCAGTGGGTTGTGTAGACTTCCTGGTGGAGGGGACTAGTGCCTGTGTTGTGTTGGATGAGGCAGGATCTTGTCTCTCTGGTGTGGAGGTCCATGTCTGGTGGTGTGTTTTGGGGTGTCTGTGGCCTTATTATGATTTTAGGCAGCCTCTCTGCTGACGGGTGGTGATGTGTTCCTGTCTTGCTAGTTGTTTGGCATAGAGTGTCCAGCACTGTAGCTTGCTGGTTGTTGAGTGAAGCTGGGTGCTGGTGTTGAAATGGAGATCTCTGGGAGAGTTTTGCCATTTGATATTACGTGGAGCTGGGAGGTCTCTTGTGGACCAGTGTCCTGAAGTTGTCTCTCCCACCTCAGAGGCACAGCACTGACTCCTGGCTGCAGCACCAAGTGCTTTTCATCCACGCAGCTCAGAATAAAAGGGAGAAAAAGTAGAAAGAAAGAAAGAAAGAGGATAAAAGAAAATAAAATAAAGTAAGATAAAATAAAGTTATTAAAATAAAAATAATTATTAAGAAAAAAAATTTTAATTAAAAAAAAACCAGACAGATAGAACCCTAGGACAAATGGTGAAAGCAATGCTATACAGACAAATGGTGAAAGCAATGCTATACAGACAAAATGTCACACAGAAGCATACCTATACACACTCAAAAAGAGGAAAAGGGGAAAAAAATCCTAAATCTTGCTCTCAAAGTCCACCTCCTTATTTTGGGATGATACGTTGTCTCTTCTGGTATTCCACAGATGCAGGGTGCATCATGTTGATTGTGGAGATTTAATCCGCTGCTTCTGAGGCTGCTGGGAGACATTTCCCTTTCTCTTCTTTGTTCGCACTGCTCCTGGGGCTCAGGTTTGGATTTGGCCCCGCCTCTGCATGTAGGTCGCCGGAGGGCGTCTGTTTTTCACTCACACAGGATGGGGTTAAAGGATCCGCTGATTCGGGGGCTCTGGCTCACTCAGGTTGGGGGGAGGGAGGGGTGCGGATGCGGGGCGAGCTGGCGGTGGCAGAGGCCAGTTAGACGTTGCACCAGCCTGAGGCGCGCCGTGCGTTCTCCCGGGTAAGTTGTCCCTGGATCCCGGGACCCTGGCAGTGGTGGGCTACACAGGCTCCCCGGAATTGGGGTGTGGATAGTGACCTGTGCTCGCACACAGGATTCTTGGTGGCGGCAGCAGCAGCCTTAGCATCTCATGCCCGTCTCTGGGGTCCACGCTTTTAGCCGCGGCTTGTGCCAGTCTCTGGAGTTCCTTTAAGCAGCACTCTTAATCCCCTCTCCTCGCGCACCGGGAAACAAAGTGGGAAGAAAAAGTCTCTTGACTCTTCGGCAGGTCCAGACTTTTCCCTGGACTCCCTCCTGGCTAGCCATGGTGCACTAACCCCTTCAGCCTGTGTTCACGCCACCAATTCCTGCGCTCCAAGCAAAGCCCAATCCTCAGCTCCCAGCCCCGCCCACCCTGGCAGTTGAGCAGACAAGCCTCTCAGACTGGTGAGTGCTGGTCGGCACCGATCCTCTGTGCGGGAATCTCTGCGCTTTGCCCCCCGCACCCCTGTCACTGTGCTCTCCTCCGCAGCTCTGAAGCTTCCCCCCTCCGCCACCCGCAGTTTCCGCCCACGAAGAGGCTTCTAGTGTGTGGAAACCTTTCCTCCTTCACAGCCTCCTCCCACTCGTGCCAGTCCCGTCCCTATTCTTTTGTCTCTGTTTATTCTTTTTTCTTCTGCCCTACCCAGGTACGTGGGGAGTTTCTTGCCTTTTGGGAGGTCTGAGGTCTTCTGCCAGCGTTCAGTAGGTGTTCTGTAGGAGTTGTTCCACGTGTAGGTGTATTTCTGGTGTATCTGTGGGGAGGAAGGTGATCTCCACGTCTTACTCTTCCGCCATCTTCCCCCTCTCTCTACCCTCATATCTTTTTGTGTTGGAATTTATCAGTGACAAAAGAATCCTGATTTCAAGAAATAAAAAGCAAAAGTAAATATGAGATGTTTAAAGTAAGGAGGAATATGAAAATGTTTGGCTAGTTGCTAATTCAATGGAGATAAATGCAATCTCTAGAGATGTTCAGTATGATCTAATACTGCAGCCTTCTGCCCAAAGTGCATCATTGCAGTAACAGCCCTGCCAAACGTTCACTGCTCTCACTTATACCTAATGATACTAATCAAAATGTCCCTTACAATAGTACTCAGAGTTGCACATATATACATATTGGAAACTTTGATTTTGAAACCAATGACACTTTGGATGGCAACTCTTTTGACAAACAACTGAAAATTGTTGGGAAAAATTTCTGGAAAAAACAAACAAACATAGGTTTAATTAACTAAGTTTAAAAAATATTTTATATTGGAACATAGTTGAGTAATATGCATTCATTTTTGATGTTGCATACTTTAAAATAGACAGACTTTCACATATACTTATCCTGCTCAATTCACTCCCTCCTAAATCAGAGATAAAACATCATAGCTACCAGGGAAAGGATCTCTGTGAATTTATGCAGATAGGGTAACTTCTCTGATAACTTCAGGTATCAAAAAGAAGGGTTAGGCTACTTACAGTTCCTGAAGAAGCTACTCTTGGAGTAGCAGAATTTACAACTCAGGGTTGCAAAGGTAAACATTTCTTTACCTACCCATGTGAGGAGTATGTGGATCTGAAAACAGGTAGATAGGAAGGGGAGATTAAAAAGAAACTACTTGGGACGTCCTTACAATTGCCACTGCTGTGCACATACTTAGTTCACCATATTCCCCTACTCATAAAGAAACAACTGAAGGGTGCACAGTGGAGCACTTCTTTCACTCTCTTCTTCAAAATGTGCAGCCCTGAACAGTAATTAAACATGGTTTCTAGAAATTATAATGTAAGGAGAAATGCACAGCTCATGTAGTAGGCAAAATTTTAAGAATGACTTTCAATGACTCTCACCCTTGTATAAATTCTAACCTCACTGATTGTGGATGGAACCTGTGAATATGAGGAGTATTATCCCTGTGATTATGGAGCATTATAAGGCAAAGAGAGATTATCTGGGTGGAATTAATCTAATCATACGAGTCCTTTACGAGCAGAGAATTTTCTCTAGATGGTGGCTGAAAGAGGAATCAGAGAGCATGAGAATGATTCAAGACAACACTGCTGGCTTTGAAGAAAGAGGGGAGGGTCCACGTTGACCTGGATGATATTAACAATGTTTCCCTCAGTTTGACTAAATTTTAGACAGGTTTCTTTCGAACTATAGGGCCCTGACCTCCTTTAAAATAAAAGCACTTATTTTAGCAAACTTGTAATTGCAAATTCTTCCTCTGCCCTTCTTGACATGTAAGTGTTCCACAACTCAAATATTTTTCTCAATGACCTGCGAGTCCTCCCTTCTAAATGTAATCATCAAGGAAGATAGCACCTCTACCTCCCAGTTTCTATTGGAGGGTAGGAGCCTGACTTGAATTAGCAGCAATTCCAAGTGCCCAACTTCTCCCCTAACCTTAACCAGTACTTTTCCATTATCTCACCAAAATGTTTAAAAATTGTCATGGTTTTTGTTAAAGCAGTGTTTAGTTCAAGGTCTCTCCTGTATTGAAATCCTCTCTTTTCTCCTACTGCAATAGTCTTGAAAAATTTTTCCTTGCATGTTTAACTGATCAGATGCAATTTTCTTTTACAGCATGCAAGGACCAGAGAATGGTATCTAGGAGCTGTGAGAGATGTCCTGCCAACAGCCAACCAACAAACGAGGACCTCAGATTTTTAGTGACAAGGAACTAAATTATACCAAATCTGAATTAGCTTGAAAGTGGTTCTTCTCCAGAGAATCAAGATAAGAGCTCAACTGGACCTGTACCTTGATTTTGGCCTTGTGAGACCCTAACAGAGAACCCAATTGAGCCCCCCTAGATGTCTAACCTACAACATTATGTAAGCTACTAAATTTGTGGCAATTTATTATGGAACAATAGAAAATAAATATGCTTCATTTGAACCCAATAGAAATTAAACTTCCTGGTTTGAATATCTAGAGTATCATAGAGACTAACAACCTTCAGAATATAATTCTGGCCATGCTCTAAATGGCATGGCCTTTTTTATAGCTACCTTAAATGACACAAATAGATTTTGTTAGTGTTGTTTTTATCTAAATCAGGTACTTGAATGCTAAAACAAAACAAAACAAAATTCTGATTTTTCTAAATGTCATCATCTTTTTAAGCCAAACTGTGCATACAAATTTGCCATTATACACAATAAACAATTTAATAACCTACATTACATTAAAAATAGTTTAAATAATTATGTTTTAACATTTCCCACATTGGTAACTATGCATGTTGAAAAGATTATTTAATTATGAATATGGCATACTATAGGTAAATATTTGGATTTTACTTCTATTCAGCTAGGGAAATTTTTAAAGAATATTTAAACGTTAGACTTTAGGGTAATATGAGACAGATCATCTAAAGAAACATGAAACCTAAGGTAGTCAATTTTGATAATTTTTCAAAATGCCTCCAAATGTACATAGTATAGGACTATGTACTTTAATTCTAACCACATTGATATAGATAAATTATGCAGTCTTTCAATTGCTCATGTCTGGGTTCTTTTAGTCAGAAAAAAAGCCATGCTGTAGCTAGAGGACATTCCTCTGCTTAGCATGTATTTTGGTCTAAAATGAATGTAACTCATTGAACAATCAACTAGAGTACATGAACAAAATGATTTTTATCATAATTACATTTAAAGTTGAATTTTTATGACTTCATTCATGCAACACAGAGCATAATCATCTAAACTATTTACTGAGTCATAACTTAGCTCATATTTCCAAGAATGTTACCTGTTTCTTTGATTTGAGTATTACTATGCAATTAAATCTGGGAACAATGCATTTGGAATTATGCTGTACATTCTATTACAGGAAAGGCAGATGGAGTACTGAACTTCTTCACACTTGATGCACTAGTGTTGCTTCATGAAAACATTCTTTACTCATACTGAGATTTCACTTGCTGTAAAATCAGCTTGTTATCAATAAATTTGTCACAGATTGCCTGATACATGGAACTGAAAGGCAGTTCCCTACACCTTCATTGTAGCTTTTAGTTTTTCCTTCAGAGAATCTTCTTAGAACGTGGAGTTTCCAGACTATGCATATTTTGGTAAATCTTTCCAAAATATACCTTTATTCTTGCTTTCAGGTTTGGTAAAAGCATTCTTATACACCTGGAAATAGAAGCCTTCCCCACATCACACATGTTTTTATATATCAAGAATTTTCCTTATAATAATCTGAGCCAAGTCTTTTGTTCAGTAGCCATTTTCTTTTATTTCTAATGTCAAATTAAACTACTTGCAAATGAACAATGTATATAACTAAAAATACAGGTGTGTTTTTTTTTTATCACAGTTATATTCTTTTTAAGAGGTTCTTATTTAAACTTTCAAAGACAGAAATTGCCAAGGATGTTAAACCACCCTGACTGAATTCTAATCATTTTAACAAGGCATGGCTCCTCATCATTTTCACCTGCCAATGTTTATTGAGCACCCATTGCATTTAGGGCACTATAACAAGCACATAGATGTAGATATTAACTAAAGAAATATACATTGTACTCTTGTGTGACAGAGAAAATGGAGTTTTTGTTTTGTTTTTTGGGGGGGGAGCACAGGCTCCAGATGTGCAGGCGCAGCAGCCATGGCTCACGGGCCCAGCCGCTCCGTGGCATGTGGGATCTTCCCACACCGAGGCACGAACCCAAGTCCCCTGCATCGGCAGGCGGACTCCCAACCACTGAGCCACCAGGGAAGCCCGAGAAAATGGAGTTTTAACACATTGTGTTTATGGACATGTGTTAGATGATACTGATTAATGCCTTACAGGGGTAAGAGGAAAATGAAGATGTAATTAGAGCAAAAGTGGTGAAAATATGTGGTGAAATTCAGAGAACTGAGCTAGAAAGTTGATCATAAATTCAGTTTTTAAAATAAGTTATCACGAGATTGATTCTTAAGGACTGTGAAATGAATGCTACATGATATTAACATTAATATTATAAATACTGTTCTTTGCATAAATACCAAGTGTGAAAAATTCAGTATTTATCTCACTATCTGCCTTACATTCATGATTTTATTTAATTATTCATGAATTCATTCACTCAATGAAGCATGAGTTTTAAGTCAATTACCTGCAAAACATTCTCCCAAGTATTAATGTGGTGAACAAGCCAAGAATGACCCCTACATTTATGACTCTACAGTCTAATCAGGGAGATTGATGATACGTAAAACTATTTAGATAATTATAACACAATTCTGACATTTTCTCTAAAGGAGAAGTAAACAGTGCTGTGGAAATATACACTAAGGATATATCGTTGAAATAGAGAAAGTAGCATTTGAACTAGACTATGAATTCAAAGTATCCCTGGCAAAAGAAAGAGCATGCACGAAGGTCCTGAAGTGTAGAGAAAGGACCTGGTGGTTTTGAGGGAATGAAAATATGCCAGAGTGACAGCAGGTTTTTTAAGAATTTTTCGAAGAAGTCAACATGAGTCAGTTAGTGGCTTACAGACCAGGTTAATGATTTTTAGGTGTGACTCTAAAAACACAAGAAATTGCTTTAGGGCTTTAAGTTTAGAAGTGACATGATCTGGGCAACTTTTAAGAAGAACCCTATGGCTCCATGTAGAAATTCATCTAGATTAGAGGTAGAAAAATGTGGAAAGCCTATCTAGGAAAATAGTATAGTTATATTTTGGCTAAGGTGTTTCAATTGATCATAGTATTAGCATTTGGAAATAGATCACTCATTATAGTCCTCTCTTGATATCTGCTGAGTATTGGTTCCAGAAACCCCCTTCAAGGGAATACCAAAATCTGCATTTGCTAAAGTCCCTTATATATTAATAAAATGGCACAGTATTTGCATATAACCTGTACACATCCTTCAGCACAATTTAAATAATCTCTAGATCACTTATAGTATCTAATAAAATGTAAATGCTATGTAAATAGTTGTAAGTACAATGTAAATATGATGTAAATAGCTGCCAGCACATGGCAGATTCAATTTTGTTTTTTGGGATTTTCTGGAATTTTAAAAATTTTCTTATCTGAGATAGGTTGAATCTGAGGATGTGGAACCCGTGGATACAGAGGGCTGAATGTATATAGCAAAGCATTTCTAAATTTGCATTTTCTAGCCTTCAGTGAGCAGTCTGTAACACCCCAAGACAAGAGTCTGACTTTTAATTTTGTGTATGTTTACTCTGTCAATATTTCTATCAATACCCAAATGATTTTTATGTTTCTGCAAATGCCACCTGGCTATCTATTAACTAGCTTCTCCCTCTTCTGTGGTAAAATATGCCACTTTCAACCAAGTGTGGATATCTGTAACTTTCAATACTCAAAAATTTATTAAGACTATGGTGTTTAAAGAAACTTTACTAAAGGTTTTTGGCCAATGGATTGAAAGTACTATTTAAGAACTGAAATTTTTTAATTGGCTATTAGATAATACCATCCTTGAAGTTCTTACTTGACATCCCACTAGAGGTGGTCTTGCTTGACTTGACCACCTCTGCTGATTTCCTCACCTGCCATCTTGTTGTTACAGCCAACCTATTTCTCCCAGTGATAGTTTTATTGACTATTCCCCTTTAATCAGCAATCCAGCCTTTTCAATGACAGGCACTGGATCAAAGAGAAAAGAAAAAGTAAGATTTTTTTTTCCATTTCTGCTTGTAGGCTCAACTTTTATCAAATTTAGGATAATCTGTAAAAATGCAACTAATATAACAAAGTTTCACTTAATTATGTTGAGCAACTTAGTCACTAATTGTGTTGAAGTTCTTCATTTCCAATTAAGTCTAGGTACTTAAAATTTTGCTTACATAAACACAGGACTCATTTACTACTTTTTTGGCTTAATACGTTTTACTACTTACAAAAAAAGAAACTGTAATCCATCCTCGTACATGAATTTGACTTTCTCCACTGAAAAACAGTCTACTGTTGGCAATTTAAAATAACTAATTTTTTTTCTTTCTGCACATTAGGTGGTACATTAATATTACAGTCCAGTATCTTACAACTGTTGTATCATATGACACTTGAATCAGTTGAACAGACAAAATTATTTTAGACTATGATGAAAAGGTGATGGACTTTGAAATATAACAGCAAGTTTAGAAATAATGTTAGGAAAAAAAGTCTCAGGGATGATCCTGAGAATACAAACCAGGTAAATTTGAAAAATGATGAAGATAGCATACTAGACTTCTAGAGAAAAAAAATAAGTAAAAGTAAGAACAAAAAACAAAAGAACTCTCATTAGTATGCTAAACCTTGCCCTCAACTCCAGGATTTTCTTCCTTACTGTAAACTCTTAAGAAAATAAGTGGACCTTAGAATTCATTTGCATACTAAGTATAGCTCTGTGTAAGTATGTGTATAAGCGTGCCCGTGTTTTAACTATTGGCTATACATTTTACTCAGATTGTTGGATTATATTCCTTTCAGTTAAAATAAAACACAGAATAAGTAAAAGTGTTTGTTCACTTATAACTATCAGTAGGTGTGTTGTTAATATTGAGTACACAGATAACCTACATCATAGCTGACCTTACTGGAGGAAAAAAAACAATTAAGCTGCAACTTCATTTACTTTCTCATAACACACAGTAATTAATCAGCCCTGGAGAACCTCTTCCAGGCCATTTCTTTTGGCCATAAGGCAAAAGAAACAGGACTTTAAATCTTTGATCTAGAATCAGCCTGCTTTAAATCACAAATAAAAGTATCTTCTCAACATGATTGGCTTAACCTTCAGAATGCATTTTGTATCTTCATCCTTAATTCAAAGTGGTCTCACATCCTTTGTGAAAGGAACAAGTAAAAATTACTCTTCAGTCCTTTCAAATCTTTCCCCTCAATTGTGTCAATCTTTCTATAAAAAACTTTTACAAAAAATAAGTAAGCTAATAAATTATTTATTTATTGGAGGCAAGACAAAAGACTTTGACAAATTTTCTTTCCTCTTTAATGACAAAATCAAATCTGTCTGATGTTTGATGCAAGCAACATGAGTGTATTAAGAAAGCTAGTGTAACCATAATTTCACATTAAGTAAAGAATGTCTAGTCTAAGCCATACCCACCACTTCCACATCAAAATCAATTACTCACTAAGCCTATACCTTAGGCAGGAGGAAAGGAATTCCAGATGGAAATTCTGAGGTAGTTTAAAGAATACAGAATGACAAAAGTGATACATATAAAAATAAATCTTAACAAGCTTTAACTATTTAAGAATATAATATATTGATACAGTATTTAAAATAGAGAGACTTAAAATACAGAAGCAAGACGTAGCAGTAGGAAATAAGATAAAGGAGACCTGGTGTTTACACAACGTTTTATTCCGAGAGTATTAGTAGGGCAGCACTAGTGTATAAATTGATAAAAACACATATTGTTTTAGGAACAATCACAACAGGTCATCTCATTCTGTGGTAATACACAACTCTATAATTTCACTTGCTTAACAAATGAAAAGTATACATTTCACACACGTTTCATATCTGACATAGATTGTTAGATGAATCTGCTCCTGGAGTCACTCATGGATGCAAGCTAGTGGAGGCTTGCTCTGGACCATGCATCTGTGATCACCACAGCGGAGGGAAATGAATGTGATAAATTATAAACTGGCTCTTAAAGTTTCTGTCCATAAATGACATACATCACTCCTTCTCATATCTCATTGGCCAAAGCAAGTTACATGATGACAATTATTGTATTAATTTCAAATTAATAGAATAAATTACTATAGAACAATGAAAATAATATCTACACAATAAGAGGTAATTTTCACAAACTTATTATTGATTGAAACCTTCAAGATGGTGGAGAAGTAAGACATGGAGATCACCTTCCTCCCCATAAATACGTCAGAAATACATCTACATGTGGAACAACTCCTGCAGAACACCTACTGAACGCTGGCAGAAGACCTCAGACCTCCCAAAAGGCAAGAAACTCCCCACGTACCTGGGTAGGGCAAAAGAAAAAAGAATAAACAGAGACAAAAGAATATGGACGGGACCTGCACCTCTGGGTGGGAGCTGTGAAGGAGGAAAAGTTTCCACACACTAGGAAGCCCCTTCGTGGGTGGAGACTGCGGGTGGCGGAGGGGGAAATCTTCAGAGCCGCGGAGGAGAGTACAGCAACAGGGGTGCGGAGGGCAAAGTGGAGAGATTCCCGCACAGAGGATCAGGGCCGACCGGCACTCACCAGCCCAAGAGGCTTGTCTGCTCACCCGCCAGGGCGGGTGGGGGCTGGGAGCTGAGGCTCGGGCTTCGGTCGGAGTGCAGGGAGAGGACTGGCATTGGCGGTGTGAACACAGCCTGCAGGGGGTTAGTGCACCACGGCTAGCCGGGAGGGAGTCCGGGAAAAAGTCTGGACCTGCCTAAGAGACAAGAGACCATTGTTTTGGGGTGTGCGAGGAGAGGGGATTCAGAGCACCGCCTAAACAAGCTCCAGAGACAGGTGCAAGACGAGGTTATCAGCACAGACACCAGAGATAGGCATGAGACGCTAAGGCTGCTACTGCCACCACCAAGAAGCCTGTGTGTGAGCACAGGTCACTACCCACACCTCCCTCCCGGGAGCCTGTGCAGCCCGCCACTGCCAGGGGCTCGTGATCCAGGGACAACTTCCCTGGGAGAATGCACGGCATGCCTCAGGCTCTTGCAATGTCATGCCGGTCTCTACAGCTGCAGGCCCCCCGCATTATGCACCTTTCCCTCCCCTCAGCCTGAGTGAGCCAGAGCCCCTAATCAGCTACTGCTTTAACCCCATCCTGGCTGGGGGAAGAACAGATGCTCTCAGGGGACCTACATGAAGAGGTGGGGCCAAATCCAAAGCTGAACCCCAGGAGCTATGTGAACAAAGAAGAGAAAGGGAAATATCTCCCAGCAACCTCAGGAGCAGGGGATTAAATCTCCACAATCAACTTGATGTACAGTGCATCTGTGGAATACATGAATAGACAAAGAATCATCCAAAAATTGAGGTGGTGGACTTTGGGAGCAACTGTAGACTTGGGGTTTGTGTTCTGCAGCTAATTTGTTTCTGGTCTTATGTTTATCTTAGTTTAGTATTTAGAATTTATTTTCATTGGTAGATTTGTTTATTGATTTGGTTGCTCTCTTCCTTTTTTATATATTTAGATATATATTTTTTCCTTTTACTTTTTGTGACTGTGTATGTGTATGCTTCTTCATGTGACTTTGTATAGCTTTGCTTTTACAATTTGTCCTATGGTTCTGTCTGTCCGTTTTTTTTTGTTGTTGTTTTTTTTTTTGTTTGTTTGTTTTTTTGCGTTACGTGGGCCTCTCACTGTTGTGGCCTCTCCCGTTGGGGAGCACAGGCTCCGGACATGCAGGCTCAGCGGCCACGGCTCACAGGCCCAGCTGCTCTGCGGCATGTGGGATCTTCCCGGACCGGGGCATGAACCCATGTCCCCTGCATCGGCAGGCGGACTCTCAACCACTGCGCCACCAGGGAAGCCCCTTTTTTTTTTTTGAGTATAGTTTTTAGCGCTTATTACCATTGGTGGATTTGTTTTTGGGTATCGTTGCTCTCTCTTTCTTTTTTTAATTACTTAAAATTTTTTTATTTTTACTAATTTTTTTTATTTTAATAAAATATTTTAATTAATTAATTAATTAATTCTTTTCTCCCTTTTCTTCTAAGCTGTGTACCTGACAGGGTCTTGGTGCTCCAGCCGGGTGTCAGGGCTATGACTCTGAGGTGGGAGAGCTGAGTTCAGGACATTGTTCCACCAGAGACTTCTGGGCTCCATGTTATATCAAATGGCAAAAGCTCTGTCAGAGATCTCCATCTCAATGTGAAGACCCAGCTCCAGTAAATGACCAACAAGCTACAGTGCTGGACACCCTATGCCAAACAACTAGCAACACATGAACACAACCCTACCCATTAGCAGAGAGGCTGCCTAAAATCATAATAAGGTCACAGACACCCCAAAACATACCACCGAACACGATCCTGCCACCAGAAAGACAAGATCCAGCCTCATCCACCAGAACACAGGCAACAGTGCACTCCACCAGGTAGCCTACAAAACCCACTGACCCAACCTTAGCCTCTGGGGGCAGACACCAAAAACAACAGGAACTGAATATGCAGCCTAAGAAAAGGTGACCCCAAACACAGTAAGTTAAGCAAATTGAAAAGACAGAGAAAAACACAGCAGATAAAGGAGCAAAGTAAATACCTACCAGACCAAACAAATGAAGAGGAAATAGGCAGTCGACCTGAAAAAGAATTCAGAGTAATGATAGCAAAGATGATTCAAATCTTGGAAATAGAATGGAGAAAATACAAGAAACATTTAACAAGGATCTAGAAGAACTAAAGAGCAAACAAACAATCAGGAACAGCACAATAAATGAAATTAAAAATTCTCTAGAAGGAATCAATAGCAGAATACCTGAGGCAGAAGGACAGATAAGTGACCTGGAAGATAAAATAGTGGAAATCCCTACCACAGCACAGAATAAAGAAAAAAGAATGATGAGAATTGAGGACAGTCTTTGAGACCTCTGGGAAAACATTAAATGCACCAACATTCGAATTATAGGGGTCCAAGAAGAAGACAAGAAAAAGAAAGGGTCTGAGAAATTTTTGAAGAGATTATAGTTGAAAACTTCCCTAATATGGGAAAGGAAATAGTCAATCAAGTCCAGGAAGCACAGAGAGTCCCATACAGGATAAATCCAAGGAGAAACACACCAAGACACATATTAATAAAACTATCAAAAATTAAACACAAAGAAAAAATGTTAAAAGCAGCAGGGAAAATCAACAAATAATATACAGGGGAATCCCCATACGTTTAACAGCTAATCTTTCAGCAGAAACTCTGTAAGCCAGTAGGGAGTGGCAGGACATATTTAAAGTGATGAAAGGGAAAAACCTACAACCAAGATTACTCTACCCAGCAAGGATCTCATTCAGATTTGACTGAGAAATTAAAACATTTACAGACAAGCAAAAGCTAAGAAAATTCAGCAGCACCAAACCAGCTTTACTACAAATACTAAAGGAACTTCTCTAGGCAGCAAACACATAGAAGGAAAAGACCTATAATAACAAACCCAAAACAATCAAGAAAATGGTAATAGGAACATACATATTGATAATTACCTTAAATGTAAATGGATTAAATGCTCCCACCAAAATACACAGACTGGCTGAATGGATACAAAAACAAGACCTATATATATGCTGTCTACAAGAGACCCACTTCAGACCTAGGGACACATACAGACTGAAAGTCAGGGGATGGAAAAAGTTATTCTATGCAAATGGAAATCAGAAGAAAGCTTTGTCTCGTATCAGACAAAATAGACTTTAAAATAAAGACTATTACAAGAGACAAAGAAGGTCACTACATAATGATCAAGAGATTAATACAAGAATAAGATAAAACAATGGTAAATATTTATGCACCCAACATAGGAGCACCTCAATACATAAGGCAAACACTACCAGCCATAAAAAGGGAAATCAAGTAACAAAATCATTGTAGGGGAATTTAACACCCCACTTTGACCAATGAACAGATCATCCAAAATGAAAATAGATAAGGAAACACGAGCTTTAAATGATACATTAAACAAGATGGACTTAATTGATATCTATAGGACATTCTATCCAAAAACAATGTAATACGCTTTCTTCTCAAGTGCTCATGGAACATTCTCCAGGATAGATCATATCTTGGGTCACAAATCAAGCCTTGGTAAATTTAAGAAAATTGAAACCATAACAAATATCTTTTCTGATCACAATGCTATGATACTGGAAATCAATTACAGGAAAAAGTATGTAAAAAATACAAAGACATGGAGGCTAAACAATACACTACTGAATAACCAAGAGATCACTGAAGAAATCAAAGATGAAATCAAGAAATACCTAGAAACAAATGACAGTGAAAACACAATGCCCCCAAACCTATGGGATGCATCGAAAGCAGTTCTAAGAGGGAAGTTGATAGCAATACAATCCTACCTCAAGAAAAAAGAAACATCTCAAATAAACAACCTAAGCTTACACCTAAAACAATTAAAGAAAGAAGCACAAAAAACCCCCGAAGTTAGTAGAAGTAAAGAAATCATAAAGATCAGATCAGAAATAAATGAAAAGGAAAGGAAACAATAGCAAAGATTAATAAAACTAAAGCTGGTTCTTTCAGAAGATAAACAAAACAGATAAACAATTAGCCAGATTCATCAAGAAAAAAGGGAGAAGACTCAAAACAACAAAAATAGAAATGAAAAACCAGAAGTAACAACTGACACTGCAGAAATACAAAGGATCATGTGAGATTACTACAAGCAACTATAGTCAATAAAATCGACAACGTGGAAGCAATGGCCGAATTTGTAGAATAGCACAATCATCCGAGGCTGAACTAAGAAGAAATAAAAAATATAAACAGACCAATCACAAGCACTGAAATTGAGCCTGTGATTGAAAATCGTCCAACAAACAAAAACCCAGGATCAGATGGCTTCACAGGCGAATTCTATCAAACATTTAGAGAAGAGCTAAAACCTATCCTTCTCAATATAGCAGAGGTGGGAACATTCCCAAAGTCATTCTACGAGGCCACCATCACCCTGATACCAAAACCAAAAAAATGTCACAAAGGAAGAAACCTACAGGCCATTATCACTGATGAACATAGATGCAAAATTCTCAACATAATGCTAGCAATCTGAATCCAGAAGCACACTAAAAGGATCATACACCATGGTCAAGTGGGGTTTATCCCAGAAATGCAAAGATGCTTCAATATACGCAAATCAATCAATGTGATACACCGTATTAACAAATTGAAGGAGAAAAACCATATGATCATCTCAATAGATGCAGAGAAAGCTTTTGACAAAATTCAACACCTATTTATGATAAAAACCCTCCAGAAAGTAGGCACAGAGGGAACTTACCTCAACATAATAAAGGCCATATATGACAAACCCACAGCCAACATTGTTCTCAATGGTGAAAAACTGAAACCATTTCCTCGAAGACCAGGAAAAAGACAAGGTTGTCCATTCTCACCACTATTATTTAACATAGTTTTGGAAGTTTTAGCCACAGCAATCAGAGAAGAAAAAAGAATAAAAGGAGTCCAACTTGGAAAAGAAGAAATAAAGCTGTCACTGTTTGCAGATGACATGATACTATACATAGAGAATCCTAAAGATGCTACCAGAAAACTACTAGAGCTAATCAATTAATTTGGTAAAGTAGCAGGATACAAAATTAATGGACTGAAATCTCTGGCATTCCTATACACTAATGATAAAAAAATCTGAAAGAGAAATTAAGGAAACACTCCCATTTACCATTGCAACGAAAAGAATAAAATATCTAGGAATAAACCTACCTAAGGAGACAAAAGACCTGTGTGATGAAAACTACAAGACACTGATAAAAGAAATTAAAGATGATACAAACAGATGGAGAGATATACTACATTCTTGGATTGGAAGAATCAACATTGTGAAAATGACTCTACTACCCAAAGCAATCTACAGATTCAATGCAAGCCCTATCAAACTACCAATGGTTTTTTCACAGAACTAGAAAAAAAAAGTTCACAATTTATATGGAGAAAGAAAATACCCCGAATAGCCAAAGCAATCTTGAGAAAGAAAAACAGAGCTGGAGGAATCAGGCTCCCTGATTTCAGACTATACTACAAAGCTACAGTAATCAAGACAGTATGGTATTGGCACAAGAACAGAAATATAGGTCAATGGAACAGGAGAGAAAGCCCAGAGATAAACCCACGCACATATGGTCACCTTATCTTTGATGAAAGAGGCAAGAATATACAATGGAGAAAAGACAGCCTATTCAATAAGTGGTGCTGGGAAAACTGGACAGCTACATGTAAAAGAATGAAATTAGAACACTCCCTAACACCATACACAAAAATAAACTCAAAGTGGATTAAAGACCTAAATGTAAGGCCAGACACTATAAAACTCTTAGAGGAAAACATAGGCAGAACATCTATGACATAAATCACAGCAAGATCCTTTTTGACCCACCTCCTAGAGAAATGGAACTAAAAACAAAAAACAAGAAATGGGACCTAATGAAGCTTAAAAGCTTTTGCACAGCAAAGGAAACCGTAAGCAAGACTAAAGGACAACTCTCAGAATGGGAGAAAATATTTGCAAATGAAGGAACTGACAAAGGATTAAGCTCCAAAATTTACAAGCAGCCCATTCCAGCTCAATATCAAAAAAACAAATAATCCAATCCAAAAATGGGCAGAAGACCTAAATAAACATTTCTCCAAAGCAGATATACAGATTGCCAATAAACACATGAAAGGATGCTCAACATCACTAGTCATTAGAGAAATTCAAATCAGGACTACAATGAGGTATCACCTCACACCAGTCAGAATGGCCATCATCAAAAATTCTACAAATAATAAATGTTGGAGAGGGCGGGAAGAAAAGGGAACCATCTTGCACTGTTGGTGGGAATGTAAATTGATACAGCCACTACGGAGAACAGTATGGAGGTTCCTTTCAAAAATAAAAATAGAGTTACCATACGACCCAGCAATCCCACTACTGGGCATTTACCCTGGGAAAACCATAATTCAAAAAGAGTCATGTAGCACAATGTTCATTACAGCTCTACTTACAATAGCTAGCACATGGAAGCATCCTAAGTGACCTTCGACAGAGGAGTGGATAAAGAAGATGTGGCACATATATACTGTGGAATATTACTCAGCCAGAAAAATAATCGAAATTGAGTTATTTTTAGTGAGGTCAGTGGACCTAGAGTCTGTCATACAGAGTAAAGTAAGTCTGAAGGAGAGAAACAAATACCATATGTTAACACATGTATATTGAATCTAAAAAAAAAAAAAGGTTCTGTAGAACCTAGGGGTAGTAGAGAAATAAAGACGCAGATGTAGAGAATGGACTTGAGGATATGGGGAGGATGAAGGGTAAGGTGGGACGAAAGGAGAGAGTGACATGGAGATATATACACTACTGAATGTAAAATAGATAGGTAGTGGGAAGCAGCCACATAACACAGGGATACCAGCTCGGTGCTTTGTGACCACCTAGAGGGGTTGGATAGGGAGTGTGGGAGGGAGATGCAATGGGAGGAGCTATGGGATTATATGTATGGCTGATTCACTTTATTATAAAGCAGAAACTAACACACCATTGTAAAGCAATTATACTCCAATAAAGATGTTAAAAAATAATAATAAAATATAATAATTGGATTATTCTTTCAAATAAAAAAATTTTTTCACAAACATTATTGACTAAGACAAACAGGACATGAAGTAATGTACAGTGTGATTAAATGAGAAAAACAGGCAAAACTAAATTATGTTTATTTATGGATACATAGGAAATATAATTTTAAAGAAAATTAAAGAGATTATTGTTAACAATTTTACATAAATCTTACATCCAAATCAGTTGCAAATGACTGTTATAATCATATATAAGTAGCTGGGAACTTCCACAGTGCTAACCATAAAAACTGCTACGGTTCGTTGTTTTAATTTATTTGAACTATGCATTTATATTTTTCTGGATTGTTCTTTACATTAGTAAAGAACAATCTTTACATTAGAACAATCTAATCTTTTAGATTAGATTGTAGAACAATCTAACAAAGATTGTAGAACAATCTTTTACATTACTAATCTTTACATTAGTAAAGAACATTATCTATACATTATCTATGTATGATAGAATCATAATAAAATATGCATAACATAATTTAGAAACACATGAATTGTTCCCATAATGAAGCATATCTAGTAATTATGATTCAACACATGAGAAACTAAAATCTTGAAAAATATTTAGAGATTATTATTTTTCCAGTGGGCAAACAGAACCTCAGATAGTCTTGCTGAATTTTCTGGCAGTGTCCTTTGAACTTGAAAGGTATTTTGTATCTCTGAACTTGTTTTGTGATTTATACCATCTAGATGATAAGGGAACCTGGATCATATGATTGTTGTGAAGATTTAATAACATGTGATATAAAACTACTTTGCATTATCTTATAAATAATAATATTTCTATCATTATTATTATCATTATTATTAAGATCACACAGTGAATTAGTAACTGAACTGGGACTGCTCTTGAGCTTTCCTCCTTCACAATGTAACCCTCATTCTCTAACACATTCTGCTTTTAGGTTCCTCAAGGGCTCTGTGCAATTTAGTTATATTTTCAGAAACATAAATCATCTCTGTCAGGCCTAGCATGTCTAGGCAAACATTCCATTATGACGATATTAAATTTTAATTTTGGGGAAATGAAACTGTATCCAACAAGAATAACACCCTCATTAGATGAAAATACACTGCCTTTCGAGGTGATGTCAAGAATTGTACTGAGGATATAATCAGCTACTCTAGAATCTTAGAAAGAAACTCTACCAACCACTAGAATTATTCTCAATAATTTATTGCTTCAGAAATGAGTATGATCAGTTTTGAAATGTTTGTATATGAGACTTACTAAAACAAAAACAATAGAAATTTAGAGATTTTTTTTAACTTGCCTGATATCAGCAAAAGCAAATCATGGTTTATGATTTAAGTCACCAATGGTTATTTTTCTATCTGTTGAGTTTCAACAGCCTTAATATTCACAGTATGAAATTCATTGTGATACAAATGGATGGTTAAGGCAAGCAGAAACACATTTGTTTAATTTTAAAACGTATTTGCTCTTACTTTACACTAGATTTCAGCTCATTAATTTAATACATTTTCTCTACTGCAAGAGGAATCCTTATTAGCATGCTCATAATAACAATAACAAAAAAGCTACACAAAATTGTTTTAGGTCATTTAGTTAAAATTTCCACCAGGTGGCGATCTATCCTCTAAAATACTAGAGAGAATGAGCCAAAATGAATGAAAATTCAATAATTAAAAGAATGTTTGAAAAGTTGAAATAATCAAATACAAATTATTTCATATCTTAAAACATTCAAAATAACATTATAAATTGAATTAAAGTTTAATTATTAAACAGTCTTAATATTTAATTATTACAGTTTTAAGGGTTTTTTTTTAACATGGGGGTAAGAAATCTTTTTTAAAAACAATTTTAATAGAGACTTCTTATCGTTATGAAAACTAAATAACAAACTTTAGTAACATGTTTTCTTGAATGATGCACATATTCCAAAATATTAGTCATGCATGTAAAGATCAATTAAGGCAAGTCATTAATTATATGAATGTACAGATATTAAGAAAACAATACCTAATTGCTAAGAACTCACACTCTACTAGGAAAAAAATGAAAGCATAAAATATTTATAATATAATTTGATAAGATACCACAATTACGTTTTGTAAGTTCAGTGGGAGAAATTTTTATATTACAAAGTTTTTTCGAGAAAAGAGATTTTCATAGAAGAGAGAGCAGTTTAGTTGGGTCTCAAAGAAGGTAACATCAGTATTTTTCCAAGTGGGAAAGGGGGAGAGTGACTCAAACAAGGGAAACATTGTGTGTAGAAAGCCAAAAATATGAGAAAAATCCTGGGTTGTTTGGGAAATATAGCAGTTCTGGGTGTGGCCGAGGACTAAAATGAGCAGAGATCCAAGAATGAAAAAGCATGGCCGGAAATGATTCTGAAGGGCTTGAAAAGCTACTAAGAGGTTTTAAAGTATAAGCTATAATAAATGAAGCCCATTGAATATACTGAAAATATAAAGGATTAATTGGGAAGCTGGAAAATCAGAGGCAGATTCTGTAGCCTGGGAAAGAGCAGAAGAAAACCTAATCTAAATTGTGGGAGGGGAAATTAAATTAAAAGAAGGTGACAGACACTGAAAATATATAAGGAAATACACATCTTATTGGTGACTTATCATACTCCTTTAGTCATTAATATGGAACAAATTCTTGTCATGTGCCAAAAATTTCCAAGCTGATTGTTTTTCCATTTCACCTGTATAATATTAACAATAGCCATATAGTTTAGGTGAGGGAGAAAAAGCAAGTATTTTTAAAATTTTTAATTTAAGAGTTAGAATCAATATTGCCTAAATCAGTATAGAGAATGCCTAGGTAAGAAGCAAACATGAGGTTAAGGTAGAGAGACGGAAGGTAGTGGTAGTTATTTTACATTTGATATAGTGATCTATCCAAAGACAACCTGGTAGTCATGTACAATAAGTATTGATAGCTGAGAATATAGATGAGGCTGGAACATTATAGAGATATGAGCTATAACAAATTTGCCAGTCAAATCTGAAAAGCCACGTTTTAGTAAGGAATGAGGTTGCCCACAATGGTAGTAGGAAAACAGTAAAGAAGGACTCTGGAAAATATTGGCGCTAAAGTAGAAAGCAAATTAATATAATATAATATAATATAATATAATATAATATAATATAATATAATATAATATAATGTAATGTAATGTAATGTAATATAATGTAATATACATTTGACTCTTGAAAACTCGAGGGTTAGAGGTTCCTACCCTCCAAGCAGTCGAAATTCCATGTACAACTTTATAGTCAGCCCTCCGTATCCATTGTTTCGAATCCTCGGATTCAGCTAAAAGTGGTGGATCATGTATTACTGTAGTATTTACTATGTTAAAAAATCAGCATATAAATAGACCTGTGCAGTTTAAACCTGTGTTGTTCAAGAGTCAACTGAAATATTACATATATAAAATAGTATAATATAATAAAAATATTAGTACCTAATATGCATTGAGGTTTTATCTTGTGCCAAACACTCAGTAAAATGCTTTAAATGAACTAGCTCTTTTATCCTCTAAACTGTATGAATCAGGCACTATTGTTATTCCAATTTTACAGATAATAAAATAAGCAGAGAGAAGTTACATGAATTGGTCAAGGAGACACAGCAAAAGTGGGGCAAAGCCAAGTCTTAAACCTGGATTATCAGAGTCTATACTTTGAACTTTTCTTTCCTAGTTTGTACTGTTTTTTAAGATGGAATTCTATACAACCTCTCACATATTTTCCTTTATGACTTAATGAAATGATGTGTTATATTAACAAATAACCAAATGATGAAACATTCTTTCATTTTTTCTATGAAACCTACTTGGGTATAGTGTATTAAGTTTTTTGGTACTATATTGGATTCACTGCTTGCTTTCTTGCTTTCTCTTTTGTACATTTTTTTCTTTTTTAACAATTTTTACTTCTATATCTGTAAGACTGGGTTAGTTTCTGTTTATTTGTTTCTTTTCCTAGATTATGTTTGTTAATAGGGATTCTGGGAATGTCTTTAAGCCTTACTCATATTTGAACACATTAAAAATTGGAGCAAGTGATCATAACCTAACCAAGAGAGTATGTAGGGGGTTGTTGTTATTTTGCTATAGTTTAATTGGTTCTTGGCTGGAAATTTTTTTAACTTTAGGCTCAGGTCAGAGAAAGAATCAGTAGGGAGGTTGACATTACAAGTGGGAGGAGAATTGATGACTAATATAGGTACTAAAGAGACAGCTAGATAAAGAGATAACGTGAGGACAAATGTTAATCTTAGGATGAAGGTGTATATCTTTCAAAAACAAAGGAAACCAAAAAAGGAATGAGGATGCAGAGAAATCAGCTGAAGATTTCCACCCCCTGCAGCGAAAATGGAATAGGAAGTAGGAAAATTATCTACTTATGGACATGGGCATTTAACCACTTCACTCATTCAGGAAAAAAAAAAGTGAGATAAACAACCAATGGCACTTTCAGAGAAAGGCAAAGAGAGATCCTGGTTTTGAAATACAGTGTTGTGCATTTCAAGCACTGAACATATAACACAATTGTCACCAAAGCAGAAATGCAAAACTTGGAAGTTTACTCTTCTCTCTCAAGAAATTTCATGCTGCTGTGGTGCCTTTCTTATATTTGGAAAATGAGTAATAATCGAGCACACATATTTGAAAATTAATAAGTTGGTGTGTGTTTAGTTGGTGATTTTTGATGATCCATCATAAGTGAAAGAACATGACAACAAAAAGTTGAGAACAGCAACCAAAAGGAGCACATCAAATATTCCAAACATAAATGCAGATGCTTTACAAAGGATCAATTATTTTTCTTTTTTTTTTTTTTGCGGTACGTGGGCCTCTCACTGTTGTGGCCTCTCCCGTTGCGCAGCACAGGCTCCGGATGCGCAGGCTCAGCGGCCATGGCTCACGGGCCCAGCCGCTCCACGGCATGTGGGATCTTCCCGGACCAGGGCACGAACCCGTGTCCCTTGTACCGGCAGGCAGACTCTCACCCACTGCGCCACCAGGGAAGCCCTATTTTTCATTTTTAACTACGATTCTACTTTTGTTCAAAGTAATAACTATCGATTATGACTTAATTTATATCTATGCTGTGCAATACTGCAGCCACTAGCCACATTTAATTAATGTGGCTAATTAAATTTACCTTAACTGAATGTAAATACAATTAAATATTCAATAACTCAGTCATAATAGCCTCATTCCAAGTGCTCAATAGCCACATGTGGCCAGTGGCTACCACACTGCCCACTGAAGAAATAGAGTATTTCCACTGACCAAGGCAGCTTTAATGTCTTCTTCAGTTAAGCTAAACTTTAGACAGGCTGATTCCAGATCCAGATTCTAGGTCTTGACCTCCCTTTCCTTAGAACCTTTTTTTTTTTTTTTTTTTGAGAATACTTGCAATTGAAAATTCTTACTCTGCGCCTTTGAGATGTAAATCAATTTAAAAGACTCTTGTCAGTTTTACAACCCAAGAATATGTTTCTCAAGGACTTAAGAATCATCCCTTTGCAATCATCAAGGAAGATAGCTTCTCCATCTCCCAGTGTTTGGGGGAAAGTAGGAGGGTAACTTCAGTGGGCACCTCACTCCTATAATAAAGATATGAGGAAGTTAACTTTTCCTTTTCCTAAAATGATTTAACAAATGCACGTGGCCTACACACCTCCTCCCCCAGTCTTAAAATCATCCTGCTCTTTATCTCAGTGGAGCTGAGCTCAGACTGAGTTCCAGCCTCTCTTCCCTTGAATAAAGTCTTCCTTGCCTGTTTAATATTATCTGGTGAAATTTTTTGCTCTGACATCATTAAAGTAAAAAGTTGTATTACAGAGTGGGGATCTATGTTAAAGAAGAGTAAAGGAAAAATATTCTGTTAAAAATTGGCTCATGTTAGAACAGTCTTGCCTGAATTTTCAAGAGAAACTCTCTCTTCTTCCTATGTGCTTTCATGTTCTTTACAAAGGAATACTCATGTCTAGAGAAGAAAAAAGAAATTACCTCAAAATTACAAGGTATCCTGGTCTAGTGACTTAAGAATAGCAGGAGTAATTGTTCTTTATGCTATAATTTTATACTCTATTTTTCAAAATAATATTAGTTATGAGAGATTATAAAACAGAGATAACACAATTCACCCCTCAAGCTTTGGAAAAAACAGTAAATCTTTTACCTGAGATGTCAACTCGACAGCTCCAAACTTGCCATCTTAAAAATGTAATTGATGAGGGCTTCCCTAGTGGCGCAGTGGTTGAGAGTCCGCCTGCCGATGCAGGGGACACGGGTTCGTGCCCCGGTCCGGGAAGATCCCACATGTTGCGGAGCGGCTGGACCCGTGAGCCATGGCCGCTGAGCCTGCGTGTCCGGAGCCTGTGCTCTGCAACGGTAGAGGCCACAACAGTGAGAGGCCCACGTACCGCAAAAAAAAAAAAAAAAAAAAAAAATGTAATTGATGAGTGAAGTCAGAGTATTTTTTTTTCTCTTTCTGTGTCTGTAGAGTAAGCCAAATAGAAGTAAATTTTTAAGTCAGTTAAGGTAAGATTATTTATTTTGGTCTGGTTTCTTGAAATGAATTCAAAAATGAATAAAGAAAATTATATAGAAATTTGTATACAAGCACGCAGTGCATGTATATACACATGCATACATCTACAGATATGTATTTATATAATTTATTAATTTATATTTTTATGGAGAAGAAGGCATTTTTACAGATACAGGTTGTCGAATGACAATTGATATTATCATCATCACATGAAACATACCCATCATATATCATTTAATATTTCTGGGTTTAGTTTTTTCACTCTGCAAAGAGAATTTGAAAACACTTGTGTGACAGCCTATATAAAAACCTATTCTATTTCTATATCCCGATATTTCACAGTTATCTGGCCCACACCTATTTTTCCCTTATATTATTTCTATTGATTTACAAAATGATACACAATAGTTTGTATCAAAATAATAAATCTTTTCTATTTCAAATCTATTTTAACTTTCTTAATATGTAAGTGACATTGCTGTAATTGTGAATACAAGTGGCATAACTAGCTTTGAGAAAAATTCATCCTATCTTCTTAAGTATAAAACCCACATGGTGGAAGCCAAAGCTAATGGCTATCCAGAAGGAAGCTGACCTGTTATATGCATTTGATGTAACCGAGGCATCAATCAATGTTATTTACAGAGGCAACAGGGCTCATCGACTGGTCCATCAAGTAGTTAAGTGAAAAGAGGCTGGTTAATAAAGTGTGTAATGTATTTTTTAAAATATTCTGCTGACAAAAGTTATTCTCACTACCTGTATATCTAAATAGGTTAAATATATTAATGAAATATTCCAGGTCATTTGGTAACATTATAACATCTTACATAGACACAGTATGGCATCATTATAAGACTCATTCCTCCAGTAAGAATTAGTCCATTTATGAGGACATAATATTGATTTACTTTTCCTAGTGCATCTTGACATTAAAAACTTGACCCTTATCCATAAATAGGTGATATATTGAGGAAACTATAAATATGAATATAGGACAAACATACACATGTATAAAAAGTTAACATACTTACATTAACATTATGTTATAATGTAAGCATCTAAGTCCTGATTAAATCACAGCTTGGCTTTGGATGTTTAATAAAGATTACTGTAGAATATAACAGGAAGAAACATAAGCTTCCAGAAGTCAATGAAGAATTTAACACATGAGTCAGACAGCAGAAAACAAAAGGAAACAAAACAAACAAACAAAGAAACAAAAACCCTAGGCAATGAAGTATAGGCCAGTCCTATATGATTACAAAAAAACAAAAACAAAACCCTTTCTCCAAGTTAGTATTCATTTCTCCTTTAGAAGAGACTGAGTTCTCAGGTGTCTTGTTAAGGATGAGAAATCTTGTGACAAATCCACCAAAAATGTTCATAGATGTAGGCTTGATCCTGCTAGCGGTCATTGAGAAAACAAAAAACAAACAAACCACCACTTTCCTATTCCCCTTTATTTGGTTTTCTTCCTCTTAAATTCATGTCCTATTTCTACCTTCACCTATGAATTCCCTGCTCTAGTCATTGAAAGTATTTAAACCCTTTCGAGTTAATTTAACCTAATAAAGTTAAACACATTTTATAAGGTAGCTTCTGGTTGACCTGGAAATCCCCTTCAGTTTTGGTTTCCTTAATATTTGTTCAAATGGTCTGTTGCATAAATTCTTTGCCTGGGTTAGAGACATGATTCTGGTCCAACTAAAGAATGTTCATTTATTAGAGATCAGAAGAAATATCTCAATAAATAAATTTATAAATAAAGAGCACTGGAAATTAAATTGAGATTTGCCCTAGGTTTTACGTCAAGGTAGGATGGGAATGGGTGCAAGGAAAGACCTCTGAGGTTCTGATATCATTAGAAAAGTTCTCATAGAGGAAAGATTTTGTGAAGATATATATTAAAGGTCCTCAGTTAAAATAAGTAAACCACATTGTGTTTCTCTGTTTATTGCCTTATTAACTACTCTCATAATATTTTCCTCTAACTATACTATTAATATATCACCAATCCCTTAAGTAGTAGCTGTTTGTAACCTATTAGCACTTGTCTATACTATTAGAGAAAGACACCTCTTGGGGACTCTCACTTACCTTAGCCCCAGAGTCTCTTGCAGCAGACTTGTGGTCACATATGTGCTATGTGACCCAAGCACTTCTGGCTATCACTAACTGATCCAGAAGTAAACACTTGCTTGAAACTGAGCAGTTTCTTTTCTCCCCAGTGTTTAAAATTTGGTGCAGTGATATTCTAAAATTAAGATATCCTGGTGCTGACTAATGTTAATTTAGTACTCTGAAAAGGGTTTTTCAACCCTTATTGCTTAAGCTTCTGTCACTGCCCTGATCCAAGCTCTGCTTGAATCCTGGTGTTCTGACCCTTCCCTTGACTTCCATTTTCCCAAGTTTGATTTCTGTTGTTTATTTAAAAATAATGTATGTGGTCTAAAAATGAATATCAGATTCTTTTTCTACATAATTGTGACCCAAACTAAATAAGTGTAGTTGAGAAAGAAGAAAACAAAAGGTACTTAAGCTGAGAAGAATTGACTTACAGCAACATGATGATACATACCTGATGATGTGAGAAATAACATTTCACATATTGAAGTAGATAGGAGACAATAGATCTGCTTATGTGGATAATACTCCAGAGAATGCTCCAAGCTATTGAATTGTCTACAAATGGATAGGGGCACAAGACGTTTGCACTGAAGGGATGGTGCATTGAACACTGGGGTGATCTTGTGTTCACATTATGTTTTCAGAACATCATGATCATGAACTCCTACATTTGAAATATATTCACGCACATATACGGCACATGGGTGAGATCAGGAAACAGTATTACTTTAGGTCAGCATAGAGTAGTTTTAAACTAAAGACTGGGGGTATGCATCACATTTTAAATTGATGGTGCAGAGAGATGAGTGCCATGATGTATGAATTTGTCTTTATCATCTTTGCTTTTAGATGAAAGGATAATTTATCTATGAAAGAAGGAGAAAGATAAATTTACTATGAGACAAATATATCCATATGCATTCAAATATAATGAAATTACAAAACACAATAAACCCCTATAATTCCTTTAGTCATATACAACAATGCATATTTACTCTAGGGAAATGGTCTCAGCCTTATTCTTTATTGTGATTTGATTTGGTTTTCTACCTGACAGTATTAGACTTCAAAATCTTGGAGGAGCAGAACTGCATTATCAATCCAGCTAAGGATTTAAGAAAATAATAAAATAATGCAAAAATATTAGGCAAAAATGTATCTTATACAATAAGCCAGAGAACAACAAAGTAATGGATAGTTACATCAGGAAGAAATTGAAATCACTTTACAGTATGATATGCACTAAAATAATTGAAATTAAATTAACCTGAGTAGTAGAGTTGACAGCAGACATAGGCAACGAGGTATATTCTTTTGTGAATTCACATTTATAGAAAATCTCTCAGTTTCCAGGAGTAAAAAAACAATTAAAATATTTAGTAATTATTTTCTCCTATAACAAGTGTTATTTTCCAGAAAACATCAAGAACAGAGGCAGAAAAAATACTAACAACAAACAGTTGATAGAGTTTAGTGCAAGAATGTTTGAAAGCAGTGTGGTCCTAATTTGAATCAACATCTAATTAGTTCATTTAATTACTCCATGCCAAGAGTAATTGATTTCAGTCTAAGAAAGAAACATTCTACTATAGGGATAAAAGTAATTTTGACCCTTTAAATTGGAAGCTGGGCAAAGGTTGCATTGAAAAAGTGTGCAACATGACTGAGGTTTTATCTTCTACTTGAACTCTTGATTCAATAGCCTCCCCACAATTATCATCACATTAAACACCAATGTCATTTAGACCTCGATTATAAAATACTCATATTATTGAAACAACTTTCACACCATCTATACAACAAAGTATCATGAACAGATACAATTAAGGATTTGGATACTAACGTTGTTAGCAGCTTTTGGGTCAAAAAACTATTAGCTATTCATAGGTTATTATTTTTATGAAATACATGGTGTGATGCTTTATTCTCATAGAGGCAAGAACTGGTGTTTCTTTTTGTTTGTTTGTTTTTTTTTTTTTTTTTTTTACCACATTGCTTCCTCTTTGAATCTGTGAGAGGGAGAAAAATCCTCCCTTTGCACTAGTTTTTACTTCTCTACATCTATCAAATGTTTTCTCTGATGAAGAATCATTTATCCCCACCCTCATCCTGTCCTTAAATGCTTGATGTTAGAATGGGGCATTCTAACATCAAGCATTTAAGGACAGGATGAGGGTGGGGATAAATGTACCATGAAGCAGTTTCCTGGGGTGATTTTATTCCAAGACTATGGGAATAAAGAAGTTGAACCTGGTCTAAGCAGCATTTTAGGCAGTTCAGGGGGCTCCTTTTATTTTATTTTTTTAAATTTCTTTTCTTTCTTTTTTTTCTTTAAGGTGCACACTTTATTGAACTGGTCTCAAGTCAGTGCACAGGTGAATCCTGCTGCTTCCGCACCTCAACCTGCTCCCAGGGGGACCAAAAGCCTTCATACATCTCAAGGTGGGGGAAACAAGGGGAGCCATGATGGCTGGCCATTCAACATAAACAAAAAGAGCAAGTGTTAAGGCAAAGATTTTTAAAAAAATTGGATTACATAATTTACACAGAAGCAATGCTATCACCCTCGCCTGTGTGGATTTAGGCAAGGACTGGCCCTTCTCCTAGTGAGAAGTGGGGTGGCATTGGGGAAGGCAAGGGACTTTCTGTAACATGCAGCTTATGATATTTGGAACGACGATTTAAAAAAAAAACAATGTAAAATCAAAGTCCTTGGCCACTTTGCAGAACTTTGGGGTGCTTGCTCCAACCTACTGCCGTCACATTTGATGTCAACATTCTCAAGGACCTCTATGAAAAAACAGTGTTGTCTGGTGGGACCACCATATACCCGGGCATTGCCAACAGGATGCAGAAGGAGGTTGCTGCCCAGACTCCCAGCATGATGAAGATCAAGATTATTGTGCCCCCTTGAGCACAGGCTGTGTGGATGCGCATCTCCATCCTGGCCTCACTGTAGAACTTCTTGCATCTGTGGATCAGCAAGCAGGAGTATGAAGAGTCTGGCCCCTCCTGTGTCCACCTCAAAAGTTTCTAGGTGGACTGTTAGCTGCAATAAACCCTGTCTTGATAAAACCTAAAACACAGAAAATGAGATGAGATTGGCATGGCTTTATTTTTTGATTGTTTGTCCTATTCTATTCTGTTCCATTCTATTCTATTCTTTTCTATTCTATTCTATTCTATTCTATTCTATTCTATTCTATTCTATTCTGTTCCATTCTATTCTATTCTATTCTATTCTATTCTATTCTATTCTATTCTATTCTACTATATTCTATTCTTTATGGGGACTTACTCAGGATTTAAAAACTGGAACAGGGAGATCCTTTTAAAATATGGAGACCTGAGGGACCTTCAAGACAGTGGAGGAGTAAGAAGTAGAGATCACCTTCCTCTCCACAAATACAACAGAAATACATCTACATGTGGAACAACTCCTACAGAACACCTAATGAACACTGGCAGAAGATCTCAGACTTCCCAAAAGGCAAGAAACTCCCCATGTACCTGGGTAGGGCAAACGAAAGAAGAAAAAACAGAGACAAAAGAATAGGGATGAGATCTGCACCTCTGGGAGGGAGCTGTGAAGGAGGAAAGGTTTCCACACATTAGGAAGCCCCTTCACTGGCGGAGATGGGGGGGTGGGCGGGGGAGAAACTCCAGAACCACAGAAGAGAGTGCAGAAACAGGGGTGCGGAGGGCAAGCAGAGGGATTCCCGCACAGAGGATCCGTGCCGACCAGCACTCACCAGCCTGAGAGGCTTGTCTGCTCACCCGCCGGGGCAGGCAGGGGCTGGGAGATGAGGCTCGGGCTTTGGAGTTCGGATCCCAGGGAGAGGACTGGGGTTGGCTGCGTGAACATAGCCTGAAGAGGGTTAGTGAACCACGGCTAGATGGGAGGGAGACTGGGGAAAAGTCCGGAACTGCCTAAGAGGCAAGAAACCATTGTTGCGGGGTGCGCGAGGAGAGGGGATTCAGAGCGCCACCTAAACAAGCTCCAGAGATGGGCATGAGCCGCAGCTATCAGCGCGGACCCCAGAGACGGGCATGAGACGCTAAGGCTGCTGCTGCCACCACCAAGAACCCTGTGTGCAAGCACAGGTCACTATCCACACCTCCTCTCCCAGGAGTCTGTGCAGTCCGCCACTGCCAGGGTCCTGTGATCCAGGGACAACTTCCCTGGGAGAACACACGGCAGCCTCAGGCAGGTGCAATGTATGCTGGCCTCTGCTGCCGCAGGCTCGCCCTGCACTCCGTACACCTCCCTCCTACCCCTGGCCTGAGTGAGCCAGAGCCCCCGAAGCAGCTGCTCCTTTCATTCCGTCTTGTCTGAGTGAAGAACAGATGTCCTGAGGTGACCGACGTGCAGAGGCAGGGCCAAATCCAAAGCTGAACCCCAGGAGATGTGCTAACAAAGAAGAGAAAGGGAAATCTCTCCCTGCAGCCTAGGAGCAGCAGATTAATTGCCACAGTCAACTTGATGCACCCAGCATCTGTGGAATACCTGAATAGAAAACATATCATCCCAAAATTGAGGGGGTGGAGTTCGGGAGCAACTGTAGACTTGGGGTTTGCTTTCTGCATCTAATTATTTTCTCATTTTATGTCTATCTTAGTTGAGTATTTAGAGTTTATTATCATTGGTAGATTTGTTTATTGATTGGGTTGCTCTCTGCCTTTTTTTATAATATATATATATTTATTTTCCTTTTTCTCTTTTTCTGAGTGTGTATGTTTCTTTCTATGATTTTGTGTGTATAACTTTGCTCTTACTACTTGTCCTACAGTTCTGTCTGTCTGTTTTTTGTGTTTTGTTTTTTTTTTCTTTTTTAGTAAAGTTTTTTGCTCTTAACATTGGTGGATTTATTTTTTGGTTTGGTTGCTCTCTTCTTTCTTTTTATTACTTTAAATTTTTATTATTTTTAATATAAATATTTTTACTTTTTGTTTTAATTATTTTATTTTTCTTTCTTTCTTTCTTTTTTTCTCCCTTTTCTTGTGATCCATGTGGCTGACAGGGTCTTGGTGCTCCAGCCAGGTGCCAGGCCTGTGCCTCTGAGGTGAGAGAGCCAAGTTCAGGACATTGGTCCACAAGAGAACTCTGGCTCAAATTAATAATGAAAACTCTCCCAGAGATCACAATCTCAACACTTAGACCTGGTCCACTCCATGACCAGCAAGATACAATGATGGACACCCTATGCCAAACAGCTAGCAAGACAGGAACACAACCCCACCCATTAGCAGAGAGGCTGTCTAAAATCATAATAAGGTCACAGACACCCCAAAAGAAACCACCAGATGCAGTCCTGCCTACCAGAAAGACAAGATCCAAACTCATCCACCAGAACACAGGCACCAGTCGCACCACCAGGAAGCCTACACAGCCCACTGAACCAAACTTAGCCACTGGGGCCAGACACCAAAAGACAATGGGAGCTATGAACCTGCAGCATGCCTAAAGGAGACCCCAAACACAGTAAGTTAAGCAAAATGAGAAGACAGAGAAACATACAGCAGATGAAAGAGCAAGGTTAAAACCTATCACACCAAACAAATGAAGAGGAAATAGGCAGCCTACCTGAAAAATAATTCAGAGTAATGATAGTAAAGATGATCCAAAATCTTGGAAATAGAATGGAGAAAATATAAGAAACATTTAACTAGGACCTAGAAGAACTAAAGATGAAGCAAACAATGATGAACAAAACAATAAATGAATTTAAAATTTCTCTAGAAGGAATCAATAGCAGAAAAACTGAAGCAGAAGAATGGATAAGAGACCTGGAAGATAAAATAGTGGAAATAACTACCGCTGCTCAGAATAAAGAAAAAAGAATGGAGAGAATTGAGGAAAGTCTTTGAAACCTCTCAGACAACATTACGCACCAACATTCGAATTATAGGGGTTGCAGAAGAAGGCGAGAAAAAGAAAGGGTCTGAGAAAATAATTGAAGAGATTATAGTTGAAAACTTCCCTAATATGGGAAAGGAAATGGTCAATAAAGGAGAGGAAGCACAGAGAGTTCCATATAGGATAAATCCAAGGAGAAACATGCCAAGACACATATTAATCAAACTATTAAAAATTAAATACAGAGAAAAAATATTAAAAGCAGCAAGAGAAAAACAACAAAAAACATAAAAGGGAATCCTGATAAGGTTAACGGCTGATTTTTCAGCAGAAACTCTGCAAGTCAGAAGAGAGTGGCAGAACATATTTAAAGTGATGAAAGGGAAAAACCTACAACCAATATTACTCTACCCAGCAAGGATCTCATTCAGATTCAATGGAGGAATTAAAACATTTACAGACAAGCAAAAGTTAAGAGAATTCAGCACCACCAAAGCAGCTTTACTACAAATGCTAAAGGAACTTCTCCAGGAAGGAAACACAGAGAAGGAAAAGACCTACAACAACAAACCCAAAACAATCAAGAAAATGGTAATAGGAACGTACATATCGATAATTACCTTAAATGTAAATGGATTAAATGCTCCAACCAAAAGACAGAGACTGGTTGAATGGATACAAAAACAAGACCCATATGTATGCTGTCTACAAGAGACCCACTTCAGACCTAGGGACACATACAGACTGAAAGTGAGGGAATGGAAAAAGATATTCCATGCAAATGGAAATCAGAAGAAAGCTTTGTCTCGTATCAGACAAAATAGACTTTAAAATACAGACTATTACAAGAGACAAAGAAGGTCACTACATAATGATCAAGAGATCAATACAAGAAGAAGATAAAACAATGGTAAATATTTATGCACCCAACATAGGAGCACCTCAATACATAAGGCAAATGCTAACAGCCATAAAAGTGTAATTTAACAGAAACACAATCATTTCAGGGGACTTTAACACCCAACCTTCACCAATGGACAGATTATCCAATATGAAAATAAATTAGGAAACCAAGCTTTATAAACAAGATGGACTTAATTGATATTTATAGGACATTCCATCCAAGAAAAACACAATACACTTTCTTTTCAAGTGCTCATGGAATATTCTTGAGGATAGATCATATCTTGGTCACAAATCAAACCGTGGTAAATTTAAGAAAATTGAAATTGTATCAACTATCTTTTCTGAACAAAACATTATAAGACTAGATATCAATTATAGGAACAAAGCTGTAAAAAATACAAGCACATGGAGGATAAACAATACACTACTAAAGAACCAAGAGATCACTGAAGAAATCAAAGAGAGAGTCAAGAAATACCTAGGAAAAAATGTCAATTAAAACATGATGACGGAACCTATCAGATCCAGCAAAAGCAGTTCTAAGAGGGAAGTTTATAGTAATACAATCCTACATCAAGAAACAAGAAACATCTCAAATAAACAACCTAACCTTACACCTAAAGCAATTAGAGAAAGAAGAACAAAAAACCCCGAAGTTAGCTGAAGAAAAGAAATCATAAATATCAGATCAGAAATAAATGAAAAAGAAATGAAGGAAACAATAACAAAGATCAATAAAACTAAAAGCTGGTTCTTTGAAATGATAAACAAAATTGGTAAACCATTAGCCAGACTCATCAAGAAAAAAAGGGACAAGAATCAAATCAATAGAATTAGAAATGAGAAAGGAGAAGTAACAACTGACACTGCATAAATACAAAGGATCATGTGAGATTACTACAATCAAATATATGCCAATAAAATGGACCACCTGGAAGAAATGGACAAATTCTTAGAAAGGCACAACAGTCCAAGACTGAACTAGGAAGAAATAGAAAATATAAACAGACCAATCACAAGAACTGTGATTAAAAATCTTCCAACATGTCCAAACCCAGGACCAGATGGCTTCACAGGTGAATTCTATCAAACATTTAGAGAAGAGCTAACATCTACCCTTCTCAAACTCTTCAAAAATATAGCAGACGGAAGAACACTCCCAAACTCATTCTATGAGGCCACCATCACCCTGATACCAAAACCAGTCAAAGATGTCACAAAGAAAGAATACTACAGGCCAACATCACTGATGAACATAAATGCAAAATCCTCAACATAATACTTTCAAACAGAATCCAGCAGCATATTAAGAGGATCACACACCATGATCAAGTGGGGTTTATCTCAGGAATGCAAGGATTCTTCAATATATGCAAATCAATTAATGTGAAACACTGCATTAACAAGTTGAAGTAGAAAAATCATATGATCATCTCAATAGATGCAGAAAAACCTTTTGTCAAAATTTAACACCCATTTATGATAAAAACCCTCCAGAAAGTAGGTATAGATAGAACTTACCTCAACATAATAAAGGCCATATATGACAAACCCACAGCCAACATCGTTCTCAATGGTGAAAAACTGAAACCCTTTCCTCTAAGAGCAGGAAAAAGACACTCTCACTGCTCTTATTCAACATAGTTTTGGGAGTTTTAGCCAATGCAATCAGAGAAGAAAAAGAAATAAAAGGAATCTGAACTGGAAAAAAAGAAGTAAAGCTGTCACTGTTTGCAGATGACATGATACTATACATAGAGAATCCTAAAGATGCTACCAGAAAACTAGTAGAGCTAATCAATGAATTTAGTAAAGTAGCAGGATACAAAATTAATACACAGAAATCTCTTGCATTCCTATACACTAATGAAGAAAAATCTGAAAGAGAAATTAAGGAAACACTCTCGTGTACCACTGCAACAGAAAGAATAAGATACCTAGGAATAAACCTACCTAAAGAGACAAAAGACCTGTATAGGGGCTTCCCTGGTGGCGCAGTGGTTGAGAGTCCGCCTGCCGAGGCAGGGGACACGGGTTTGTGCCCCAGCCTGGGAAGATCCCACATGCCACGGAGCAGCTGGGCCTGTGAGCCATGGCCTTTGGGCCTGCGTGTCCGGAGCCTGTGCTCCACAACCAGAGAGGCCACAACAGTGAGAGGCCCACGTACCGCAAAAAAAAAAAAAAAAGACCTGTATGAAGAAAACTATAAGACACTGATGAAATAAATTAAAGATGATACAAGCAGATGGAGAGATATATCATGTTCCTGGATTGGAAGAATCAACGTTGTGAAAATGACTATACTACCCAAAGCAATTTACAGATTCAATGCAATCCGTATCAAACTACCAATGGCATTTTTCACAGAAGTAGAAAAAAAATTTCACAACTTGTATGGAAACACAAAAGACCCCGAATAGCCAAAGCAATCTTGAAAAAGAAAAACAGAGCTAGAGGAATCAGGTTCCGTGACTTCAGACTGTACTACCAAGCTACAGTAATCAAGATGGTATGATACTGACAAAAAAACAGAAAAATAGATCAATGGAAGAGGATAGAAAGCCCAGAGATAACCCATACACATATGGTCACCTTATTTTTGATAAAGGAGGTAAGAACATACAATGAAGAAAGACAGCTCCTTTAATAAGTGGAGCTGGGAAAACTGGACAGCTACATGTAAAAGAATGAAATTAGAACACTCCCTAACACCATACACAAAAATAAACTCAAAATGGATTAAAGACCTAAATGTAAGGCCAGACACTATAAAACTCTTAGAGGAAAATATAGGCAGAACACTATGACATAAATCACAGCAAGATCCTTTTTGACCCACCTCCTAGAGAAATGGAAATAAAAACTAAAAGCAACAAATGGGACCTAATGAAACTTTAAAGCTTTTGCAGAGCAAATGAAACCATAAACAAGATAAAAAGACAACCCTCAGAATGGGACAAAATTTTTGCAAATGAAGCAACTGACAAATGATTAATCTCCAAAATTTACAAGCAGCTCATGCAGCTTAATATCAAGAAAACAAGCAACCCAATCCAAAAATGGGTAGAAGATCTAAATAGACATTTCTCCATAGCAGATATACAGATTGCCAACAAACACATGAAAGGATGCCCAACATCACTAATCATTAGAGAAATGCAAGTCAAAACTACAATGAAATATCACCTCACACAAGTCAATATGGCCATCATCAAAAAATCTACCAACAATAAATGCTGGAGAGCGTATGGGGAAAAGGGAATCCTCTTGCACTGTTGGTGGGAATGTAGATTGATAAAGCCACTATGGAGAACAGTATGGAGGTTCCTTAAAAAAGTAAAAATAGAACTACCATACGAGCCAGCAATCCCACTACTGGGCATATACTCTGAGGAAACCATAATTCAAAAAGAGTCATGTACCACAATGTTCATTGCAGCTCTATTTACAATAGCCAGGACATGGAAACAACCTAAGTGTCCATCAACAGATGAATGGATAAAGAAGATGTGGCACATATATACAATGGAATATTACTCAGCCACAAAATAAATGAAATTGAACTATTTGTAGTGAGGTGGATGCACTTAGAATCTGTCATACAGAGTGAAGTAAGTCAGAAAGAGAAAAACAAATTCCGTTTCCTAAAAAATATATATGGAATCCCCCCCTCAAAAAAAAAAATATGTTTCTGATGAACCTAGGGGCAGGACAGGAATAAAGATGCAGACTTAGAGAATGAACTTGAGGAGAATGAGAGGGGGAAGGGTAAGCTGGGACGAAGTGAGAGAGTGGCATGGACATATATACACTACCTAATTTAAAATAGCTAGCTAGTGGGAAGCAGCTGCATAGAACAGGGAGATCAGCTCCTTGCTTTGTGACCACCTAGAGGGGTGGGTTAGGGAGGGTGGGAGGGACACACAGAGGGAGAAGATATAGACATATATGTATATTTATAGCTGATTCACTTTGTTATAAAGCAGAAACTAACACACCATTGTAAAGCAATTATATTCAAATAAAGATGTTAAAAAAATAATAATAAAATAAAATAAAATATGGAAACCTGCAGAGGACTTCCTTTCCATCTGTAAAGGATAATGCAAGTGGTCTCAGTTCTGCAGGTGGTGGCATCAGCTTCTTATATCACAGTAAACATTCTTTAATTACTACAGAAACATACCTAATTTTAATTCATCACCTAATTCAATTACATAGCATGTATTTTCTTTCTAAAATTATCCATTATTTTAAAGTATCACATACTAAACTCCATCATGTTTTAACGTATGCTTCTAGGGTAGATTCCATAAGTGTATTAGTCATCATTTCATTTCACATAGAGCCATGGCTGACTGAGTGCAAATTGATCTTTGTCCCACTGAAATTTTAAGGGCAGAAGAATAAAATAGGAATATCCTACTTTGCAATGCCACATAATACTCCCTCTAGGTTGCTTTACATTTTGTTTTATGTTCTGTGATTCCTAATGTTGCCTTTAAAAAGGTTTCTGCTCATTATCAGATAATATAAGTTAGTTGTAAAACTGTGGAATTGACAGAAAACTATCATTAACTCCATTGCATATTATATGTACTCATGTATATATATGTGTTCCTCATTATATTTTAGGACTATTCAGTGAAATCAAAATTAAAATGTTTAATATTTACTCTTGCCTCATGAATATATTCCTATTTCATTAAGTATTTTTAAATGTGAATTTTAAGTACTGAATAGTATTTCAATATATAGGTATATCATTATTCATGTAACCAATTCCATATTGGAAAATCAATTTCCATGTATATATTAATATCATTATTATTTTGTAATTAAATGATAACAGAAAAATCAAATTGTAATATTGTGTATCTTTGATGACATTTGAAACACAATATACAGTTTATCTAAGATTCTATAAAACATTATGTCCATTTGACATTGTACATTCCTTTTTGTGATGCTTCCAATTCTCCCACATTTAAACATTTGGGCTGTTTGCGCTGAACTTAGTCAGATGACTTATACCTTCAACCTCTTTTCTGATGGTCTTCTTTATGCCTTTGCTATGACTGAAACCTGGCCCTTCCTCAATGACATTCCCTCCTGTAAAATATTGTTAATTATTTTTCATTCAACATCTCTCTTACCATTGGGTCTGGAGATGGAATCATTGTTCTCCTTATTGCTTCCAGACTATTCTCCTTCCTTGCTTCCTAGAAGTGCCCTCCTTATAGTAATTGTTAACTGATCCCCAAATCACAATTGTCCACTCCTTAATTTTAACTTCTGTTTCACCACCATGATCTCCAACACCCCTGACATAACTCTTGTTGATTTCTCATGCAATGTAGATGCCATTTTCAATAATATGACCAACAAGCTTCCTTTCTTCCAATGTATAGTCAAATGTGAAGAGCTCAGAATTTTGATAAGATTTTCTAGTTCCAAAACCTACCTCCACCATGATGTAGTTGTGTGTCCTTGGGTACATTACTTAACCTCTACGTGTCTCAATTCCTTCATCTGTATAATAGATGCATCTAACTCAGAGCTTATGTTTTTATATGTTATACTAGTGGTGTCCAGTGTGTAGTACATTTAATAAAGTTGTTGCATTTAATTAAAATGTTTCACATTTTGCTTTCCTATCCAAACCACTTAAACCAGTGGTCATACTCTGTTTCATTAATGATATTTTAACCCTCCATAATCTCAGTTTTAAGACTCTTACTCTCCAACCATCACAAACTTCTTTTTCCACTCATTGCCTGTAGTAACAACTCCACAGTTCTCTGTGCCAACTCAAATCCTTGGGTCTATTGCTTTGCTCTGTCACTCACTATTTCTATGTCCTAACTTCTCGACCTACTCATTTAAATTTCCCAGGGTCAGCATTAAAATCAATCTAGCGGTTTCTCCCACTATTTCTTTGCCTCTCTCAAGTCCTCATACTTACCTGGCAAATACAAACCTTAGTAAACACAACTTTCGTTTTCTTCCTCACCTGTATGAAGCTGAATATAGGTGAGGGAAAAACACAACCACACTGACAGATCTCATTCCAAACGCATGGCCACTAACCTCAGAAAATTTTTTTCCCTCATCAATCCTCATCAATTTCCTTAGTCCATTTACTCTCTTAATTCCTTAAATGACCAATTCAACCCCCTTCTCTCTCTTAAAGCCTATGACAACTATTCCACTGCTATTGATTTTGCTTCTCCCCTCACCAGAGAATAACAAAGCAATTAAGGAACTTTCTACTATTTCCCATCTCTGTTTCCAAAATGTATTTGTATTTGAGCTCATATAATTTTCTCTCCTTTGTGTAACTGTGGTTAAATCTGTACTTTTATCTGTGACCACCTGTTGTGTTATGTCTACTAGATCTTATCTCTTCTCATCTATTTATGGATATTGATCCACTCTTTTCCTTTATTTCTTTTGTTTCACAGTGTTGCCCTCACTGAGTAAGCAAACGTGCTATTATATCCCCTACTAAAAAAATGTCTCGGCCAACCACCTCTTTCCCATTAATAACTTTTATCTGCTCCTTTCTCAATTAAGATAATTATTTTCAAAACTGTTGAGAGCGCTATCTTTACTCATTCTCTCCATTTCTTTCTATCCACTCTCTTTTCAACATATCCCACTTAGGTGTTTCCTCACCTGTCTGCTGAAAATTATTTTGTCATTTTTAATATCTATTTTCTTACTTTATTCATCAGCAATATTTGACAGAGTATTAAAATCCTCTTTTATAAAATATTTTCTTTGTTTGACTTTGATTATACTTAACTTTCTTCATTTTTTACTTTCACGTACTGCTTCTTCTTACTTTATATTTTCCATCATCCTCCAGATTCTCAAAGTTGGAGCTCCCTGCAACTCACAGCTCAGACTTTTCTCCCCCATATCTTTAGTTATATAAACCTCTAAAAGTCCCTTAAATGTTAATGAATTACCATGTATCTCTTCATCCTGGAACTCTCCCTGATGTCCAGATTCATATAGCCAACTTTCCTCTTAATATATCATTCAAATATATAATAGCTACCTCATTTAGAGCATGCTCAAAATGGAACTCCTGTCATTTCTTCTCTGAAACTACTAATTCCTCAGTAGTCACACTTAGTACACAGCAATTCCATTGCTGCAGTGGTCCAGGTCATAAACCTGTAGAATTATTTCTGACTCTTTCTCACCTCACATTTACATTCAAAACTATCTAAATTTTCACAGCATCCTACTATCGTTATAGTCAGACATTAGCAGCTAGGAGGTGACAGCTGTGAAAAGACAAGAGGGAGTAGTCAAGTAACACCCCAAACATCTGGGGACCCTCCCCTGACCCTGCCCAGAACGGGTGAAACTATGGTCGTGAGGTGGGCAAACTTATCTTGATAAAGAGGGGGCACAGTAACACGAGGGAACTTACCCAGGCTGCGCAAACCCAGACCAGACAGGCGTATAACCTATAGTAAACCCAAACTCATTATACCATCATTATAATAAAATCTACATGTGGTTTTGTCCCCACCCCCACCCTCACCCCCCTCCCCGTAGGCGTTTCTTAGAGAATCAAAGGTGAGAGCATGAGCAATAGTGAATTTGTCACATAGCTCGGGACCGTCAATCAAATAATGACCCCTGTCACTCACCCCGCCTCCCGGCAAAATGCTCCTTAAAAATTCCCTTAGGCCTGCACAGGAATGCTGCTTTCACTTCGCAGAAACAGCCCGCTTTCTCTCTCTGAGAGCGTACCTATGCTTAAATAAACTTTGCTTTGTGCTTACGCCTGAAGTGGTAGTCTGCAGTTCTTTGCTTGCTACCGCGAGGACCGAGATTGCTGGTCCGGGGCTTCCGTTGACCTCCTCAGTTGAAGCTACTGTGACACAATGCAGCCAACCCGTTAACACTACCTACACCAGTACAATCCTAATTCACCCAACACAATCCCCTGGATTATTGTAATAGAAATAATCTATTACATATACTACATATTGCCCCACAGGGTTTTCTCAGCATTACAGAGTGATCTTTCAAATTCTGAAGTTAGATACTTTGAATTTTATATTCAAACTTTGCCAGTGGCTTTGTATCTCACTCCCATAATTATAGTGATAAAAGCCGACCTAAATTCAAAGTATCCAGACAAGACACAGTCTGGCAACACTTTAACTCTGGTCTCATCTTCTATTAATATCTTTTCTTTGTTCCAGTCTCCTTGGCTTTGTGCAGACTTCAGGAATTGTCCAGCCTGAAGCTTTGTGCGGTTGCTGTTTCCTCTGCTTAGAAACTGAGTTCTGGGTATTTGCATGGCTTATGTCATCTTTTTTAGGGCTTAGCTCAAATGTAATCCCCTCAGTGATGCCTTTCTCAATCTTTCCCGATACTTTATATTTTTTTTGCTGAATAACACTTTACCGATATTGGCAGAAAAAAAATATATCTTTTATATCTAGTGTATAGACATAGATATATATTGAGGGCATTTTGTTTGTTTTATGCCCTAGAAAGATTACTGGCCTATGTCAGACATATACAAAATGTATTGTTGAATAGGTAATATATAAATAAATATTGAAAGATTGTATTAAAAAGAGTAGTCTTAATCAGTAAAGCAAACCAAGACATTACATGGTTAAACCATATATGGTTAAACGTGAAAACTACTCAAACATTATTTCACATATATTGCTCTTTTTATTGCATGTATTAATTTCTTTGTGCATATTCTATCAATGCTTTGCCTCAATTTTTGAATTTAAATTGGTACAAGAAATTTAATAATTCACAATATATAAATTGAATATATTAGTTCAAATTCAATCATAAATGTAACTACATCTATATAATGCACATGGTATTTCTGTATCAATATCTAAAATTTGACTTACATATTACAGAAATTCTTAAGGTTCTGTCCATAGCAAAACATACACAGTAAGGTGACTAATTACTGAAACAATTTTCCTGGGTAGATGCTAAGAAAAATTTTTAAATACTGGTTATCTTGTGATGATGGAATGTACTCAGGATGGGATTTAGAATTCATAAACCAAAGTAGAGACAAAAAAAAAAAAGGGAAAGAAATGACATAAAACATGGAGAAACAAGTAAAATACAAGGTTAATAGACAAGCTGCTGAACTATAGATCTGTTTTCACCTGGCCTGTGTTAAATAAATCAGGATTTTAAAATTCATACTAATCAGCATCTAGCATATGTTATGACTAAATATATATTTACATATATGCAAATATTTAGAAGAATCCTTATTTACAAATGTCTTTTTTTTTCATGGTTTTTAACACATTTTTGCAAAATGTACACTGACAAGTTCTAAAAGGAATGAACATTGAATTATTTTGTATTAGTTCTTAGTGTTTGCAGTGTAGCTGAAAGAGAAGTGACGTCACTGGACATGCTTGGGTCATATACGTGAATATCATTCTTCAGTTCCTCATTACTAGAAAGATCTGAGGACCCTGTTACCATGTATGATGGCTTCCTCAGTGCCTCTTGTTTGCGATTCTGAATTGAGTCAATTTTTTTCCTGTCTGTTGTGCCCTGGGACTGTCTGTTTGGTGTACTACATGGCACACTCAAATCATTTCATGTTGCACTGCCACGATTCCTTAGACACTCTCCTCCCTGTAAACAGTTACCCTACTTCAACATTCCTCTTAGACTGTGTGCAGGAGTAAGCTGCTAGCATCCATTCTTATACAGATCTCTTTAGTTTCATTTTTTAATTCAAGTACTGTCTTTTTACTGTAGCATGACATCTGAGTTAAACAGCAAGGCTTGTGGGCGAAAATGGGGCTAGAGACACAGCACTTAAAACTTCCTCTGTGACACATAAATTAAGTGCATTTTTTCATGTTGAATGGTTGACATACATATATTGTATATTACAAAAAACATGGCACTTAACCTTGAAAAAGATCTGCGCTTGGTTTATAGAAATGAGCATAAGCGGGGTTGTAGCTTGTGAACTATTATAAAGTGGTGGAAGGAGAGTCATCTGATTTAGACCGATAGTTGTAACACTGAATGTGAATGGGTGAGCTTATAACACATGCAGTGAACTGAGGTCCCTGGGGATATTGGAGGTATACACATGTGTGTGTTTTATGTATTCTTATATGGTTCTTTTCAGGTGGGTTCAAATTTGTGTTCACTTGACGTTTCTTGCAGATAAAATTGTATGTGAACAAACTCAAAATTGAAATGCAAATTGTTTTTGCATTGTTCCCTAATATATCACTTATTTTGGAACAAAGTCTATTTTACAAAGCAAGCATTGTAACAGAATAGACTGTAGTGATTTCTTGTATATGTGCCTGTATTACCATTGAAAGGCTGGGTTTTAACCACATCTTGCTTCCAAAATAGGGATTTCTGAATGACTGCTAAGTTCACACAAACAATTTATGTTAATATAAAAAGTAAAGAATAGAAAAAATCTTGAAAAAAACAAATTATAATCAGATCACACAATTTACTTGGTAGGATAAACTGCTCCTGAAAACAAGTGCTGTTTGGTATCTTAGTAAACACAAATTGTTTACTACAGGATGTACTGGGGTTTAGAGCTTAGAGTGGAATCAACATGGGGAAAACAGACTCAGCTGTAGGAATCGTTGAAAAAAAAAAAGGCAGTAAGGAATTCAGCAGGTAAGGCATGTGGATAGGCCACAAGTCCCATGAAGGATTTGCTATTAGGATGTTTGGGCTGATAGTCTAAAAGAGTCTGGATATTGGCCAAAGGGTATAAACTTCCAGTTATAAGGCAAGTAAATTCTGGGGATCTAGTGTCAACACAGTGATTATAGTTAATACTGTATTATACACGTGAAAGTTGCTGAGAGAGTAGATCTTAAGTGTTCTCACCTCAGCGAAATGGCAATTATGTGATGTGATGGAAGTGTTAGTTAAAGCTATGGTGGTAATCATTTTGCAATATATAAATGTATCAAATCAGCACATTGTACACCTAAACTTACACAAAGTTATATGTCAATTATATCTCAATAGAGCTGAAAAAGAAGAAATATAAATTTAAAATATTCTTTTTTTTTGTGTGGTACGCGGGCCTCTCACTGTTGTGGCCTCTCCCATTGCAGAGCACAGGCTCCGGACGTGCAGGCTCAGCGGCCATGGCTCACGGACCCAGCCGCTCCATGGCATGTGGCATCTTCCCAGACCGGGACACGAACCTGTGTCCCCTGCATCGGCAGGCGGACTCCCAACCACTGCGCCACCAGGGAACTACTCATGTGAAAATATATGTCATATGTACCTTAAAAAATGATAATAAAGACCAGAGAATTAGAGCAAAGAAAGGTAATAGCACAAATTAAGCAGCTGCGTCTGGAAAATGCATCAATAGTTATGTTTCTAAGAAAACAGCCCTATACTTGGGGTGATCTCCAATTCAGAGGGTGAGTGAAGGATATGAAGAAGAACAGTAAAAAAAATATAGCTGGACATTAATATGTCTGAGGTTTTAGTCAGGGTCTCTTGTATAGGAAACGTCAGAGTCATTTAGTTCTTATATACATAGTTATAAGGGAGGGTATTAAACTAGCATAGATTATGGTGGAATATTGGAAAAACAAATTCACCTTAAAATACTTGGGGCTTAAACTAAAGGACAAAAACAAAACAATTTTCTTCATGGCACATGCTCAATATGCATCAATCAGAGGGAGATTTGTGTTCTAAGTCATCAGGGGGACAGGTTAGTGGAGACCAAGGTCATCTTGTGGACTATCTGGATCACATGATCTTCTTGATCAATGGGGCAGTGGGAAGAGGGCAGTGAAGGGCCTGGCACCACCAGATCAGTGCTTTGGCCTGGAAATGAAACACACTATTTATATTCCAATCCCATTGGCCAAAACCAACATGACACTTCCTCCCTCAATTAGAGATAGAAAGAAAATAGAATATTATTGGGGATAAAAAAGGAGAGAAAAACCAGATATGACTGAGCTCTAGAAGTCTTGATATCTGTATCATCTGTACCACGGATAGGGACTGCATGTCAGGAAAACGCAAGAACTCATTTATCAACACCGGCAAAATCTAGAGCTGAATAAGCTGTGAGAGTAAGAGAAACACTTCCAAACCTCAGGGAATTCATTCATTCATTCATTCACTCACTCACTCATTCTCTAGCTAAGGATAAACCACATTTGTAAACTAACACAGGCCTGAAACTGCATGCTGATGAAGAGCCTCTGAAATAACCAAGCTCCTCTCATTTACTCTGTACTATGTCATGATGGTCACGTGAGTGTTGGAGCACTTTTTTTCTGTGGAACATTAGCTTTTACTGGAATTTGTGGTTATCACAGGTGGCCATTTTAGACATTATAGTTTCAGCCTTTTTTTTTTTAACTAATCCTTAATGAATAAGTGTTTAATATTTTATAACAGTTCATAAAGAAATTTCTTCCTTTTAAAGCATTATTATAATAAGGTAAGTGCTCCTGGGTTAACAGTCTTAAAGATAATTCCAAAACACTTTTAGAAGTCCATTTGTAGCTAAACAGTGATATTTAGGTTAAAATAATTAATATGGAAAGCTTTACATATTTTTTTTAGTTTTTTATTTCCCTACTTATGACAAGTACCAGCCAAAGGCTCATAAAGTAATATTCCATGTGTTTTTCTTTTTATATTACTCTCATGATTTACATGTTGCACTATGGTTTTTTGAGTAAATTAAAGTAATAAACTCCATTTCCTGCCAAGAACTACTTCCTTTCTTCTGCTATATGCTTCAACAGCTTATTCAAGTAAAGTTTATGACTAATTAGAAAAGCCACATGCATTTGGAATTAATGTTGTCAGTTTGTATTAGTGTATATTTAAATCTCTGATCATGTTATGTGGTTAATATTGCAAGGCAGTCTAGTTGAAGTAGAGCATATGTTTTGATCTCTGCACCATGAAATGAATAAATGGGGTTTTCTTTAGAATTAAATAATCATGCATAATAAATATTCACATGCTATTTAAAATACATTTTGCTGATATATGAAAGTATTAAATATTAAAAATTACATTAAATAATACCTTAGTTAGATAAGATGTTGATGTTATAGAATTAGATACTGGTAGTATACAACTAATAGGTTGTCATATTTGCATAGTTTAAAGGCTGAAGTAATATAAATCTAAATAAGTGTCACATGAAGCAAGCCATCCTATTCATCTATGGGAAGACCAAACAGGTCATAACATCTCTAAAGCTGCAGAGGGTTTTTGAAAAATTGAATTCAAGATTTGTTTCAGTCAAAATTTTATCTATGGATTGCCTACTTGTGCCAAACACAGTGAAAAACACTACATGTATAATGAAGGTACACCTGCCTCTCACATGCTCCGAAGGGTTTATAATTCAGATGGGAAGGAAATTAAGTGAAAAGTGGAATGGAGGGCAGTTGACATTTTGACTGACAAATGAGCCATTTGGAAACTATAAGCTAAAGTGTTAAAGGCAAGAGACAGAGAACTGTTACTGTTAAGATTTTATATATAGAGAGAGGTTTATTTTATTTCATTTTATTTTATTTTATTAGAGGACTAATAATAGTAGGAGAACACAGCCAACCAATTATGTCTTTAACAACCAAAAATACACACACACACACAAATAACTCACAAAGAAAAACTGCTGTGTTTGGTCTAATTATTATCAATTAAATAGAGACTTTATTAGCTAACTAACTAACAAACAACCATAAACTCTACGATGTGATCCAAGCCAGTAGTTATATAAAGATTCATGAATTATTATTCTTAACCAGTGTTTTGACTGCAATATTAGACACTCAGTATTTGCATGTACATCTGCTCTAAATTAACATTAAAACACTTAGATTATGACTATAAATTTTAGAGATCTCTGCTGTGGCTCAAACTCTGGGCTGACAGTGGAGACAGATGGTATAAGTTCCAAGTAGCACATAAAGATACAAAATAATAGAAGGCCTGGTTTCTATGAAAACTCCAAGTTGCTGGGCCTTGAGCTTCCTGCTGTAGTACTGAGGTGGTTTCAAAGAGATGTGCAAGGGAACTCAGCTTGCTCAAAGAGATATGTGCCTCCTTCCAATTTCTATGTTTTCTGTTCTTCTCTGGCTCAAACTCTGGCTGACAATGGAGACAGATGGTATAAATTCTTGTCTGTTCCAATCATGCCCATACCTGCAATAATAATACCCTGTCTGTTAGTTAACACATACTCAGACTTTGTGCCTGTATGCTTGAAATCTTTTTCCTCCACTAAGAGAAGAGTATGGCATTAATTTACAGATTTCAAAATCTCTTCTACTTTCTAGTGACCATATATTGAAGATAACGTTTGGGATTGCAGAGAATCAGACTGAGCCTCTTCATCTGTAATATTCACTTGGTGTACCGAGTGGACTTCTTCCTTGGTCCAGTTACTGGGCCAAACTCAATACACTGGCTGAGAGTGTAGCTTAGTAAACTCAGATTCTGGTTGTTTCATTCAAATTTCTGTCACTTGTTTTTATAGCTAAATCTTAATTTGAGCTTCTTCTCTTAATCAAACTCTCTTAGACAAACTCCTGTGATCTGTGGCTTCCCAGGCTGTGCACAGGCTGCCAAGGATGACTGCCATCAAGAATATACTCTGATAAAAATTAATTTTAAAAAAAGAATACTGGCCACCATCACTGCTCTGTCTTCTTCAAACTGTAAGTGAGATTTGCTTTACATAATTGCAGTCTGTTTTTTATCATTGCAATATCCCTGGGCCATAGATTATAATTTCAATTATTTAATGTATTTAGTTGCTGCCTATAGTGTGTCACTTTTAAAGAACCTCCACGCACTTTCCCAATACTTAATCATGAACAACAGGTCTTATTGTTTTGATTAATAAATGAGAATATTTAGAATAAAAGATGATGATTTAGACAAAGCTATAGACCATGGAATTCAAACCCTGAATTATCTGACATTCCAGCAGATGTTGCTGGTCTAGAATGCATGGGTGGCAAACTCAATCTATTGACTGGAATGAGTGGGAGTAAAGGCTCCTTTTGCAAAGTTCAATCCTTATCTTCTTTCTTTTGTTTCCACTAAACCTCTCCTGGTTTACCTCAGCATGTGTGCCTTTGTCTCTGCATCCTCTGTATCCTCACCCAATGTGGTATCAAAATTCTATGAGGCCAGGCGTCTAATTTCACCAAATATTTTTACTCACAGAATTTGCCACAATACAGTAATTGGACAATGTAGGAATTTAATAAATGTTGTTTATATTCACATTCAAGCTATGAAGTAAATAAAGTCTTGTTTTTTCTAATTGAAAGAATTTTAAGTATTTTATCTAAGCTATTTATTTTGATTAGAATGTATCTTGAGTAAATTGACCCATTTTTATGTGCTCATGGTATTCATACATAAACGTATATTCTTTGGAATTATTCAAGTCATATTTGGTTATTCCTGGATGAAGTGTGCTTGATTTTCCTAATTTGCTACCATACACTGTTCTTACAGAATTTGGAAATCTCACTAATCTTAACATTCTTTCTGACCTATTGATTTTAATTTGGGGTTTCTCTGGATGCAAGGCGCATGATCAATATACATAGCAAAGCTTTTATTTTTCTCTCTGTTTCATAGGTCTATTAAAAGACAAAATGTTATTTGCAATATGTATAATATATCACTTTTTTTTGATGAAAGGTATGAAAGATGAACAGTCCCTGCATTGTATGTTTGAAAGAGTATCTGCTGCACTTAGGCATCTTGGTGAACAATCCAAATATAGCTGCACTTCAAAATTAATGAGCCGAGAAAACGAGCCTTGGTTATTTTTCCACTCTGACTTCTAATATTACACTTGTTCCTATGGTTAACATTAAAAACACTACATTAAGTTCATTTGAAATATAGCTTTGTTGTCTGATCTATTCAAAGTTGACTAAAATCTTCTGATGATAATCTTATACCAGTCTATGCAGTTACCTACATGAAAAACAGAACAGATTTAAAAATAAATAAATCTGGAAACTGCAGGACTGAGGAAAGACTTTGGAAATGCATGAGCCTATAATACATACTTTCAGAAACATGGGCTGTATGATGTGTAAAGTTATTAAGTACCATAGCTATTTTTAGAACTAAACACAAGACACAGGCTTTCTAGCACCAGTAGAAGTACAAAATAGGAACTCTGGTCACTTTATGAGAATATATATCTTGGAACTGACACTTAGATACTCTGACCTTTTGGATATTTTGAACTCAAAAATATACCCCAGAGGATTGGGCTATACATTTCCACCATCCCATCTTGTAATATTGCTGGCACATAGGTAATGTCAGGAGCAAAAGAAAACACTGATGAAGAAGCACAGAGGAAGCAGTGTTGAGGAAAACTATCTCTTCCCCAAAAAAGAGGTCATGAAGAAGACATTTGTTTTGAACCCGGACTTCAATTCCTATGTACATAAAGCAGAGCTTGCCCAGTATGGCTGTTTGAAACAAAGATACTTGGTTTTCATTGAAGACTATATTATAACGTATATATGTAACCTGTAGAAATAGCACTGAAGCTATAAATACTTTTAGTTAAGTATTGATAAAAATAAACCATTTCAGCTAAATGAAGCACTGCTTTGGGTTATATGTGCATCAGAAAAACCAGGGCAATAAACTTTTCTTCTTCTTTTTTTAATGACACTAATCCTGTCTAGAGGCTTCATTTTATCATCAGAAAACATATGAATCATTATTACAGTCCATTTGCTCAGGATTCTCCTAGGCAAAAAAAATTACTCAAATAAATTAATTTGAGAGAAGTTGTGATGCCTAAAATTATTGTAATGTATCATACTCTCCAGATAATATTTCAATAACAGGAATTACCATTGCCTCATGTCAACAGATTAAATCAGAGCTTTTATTTTGCATGGCAAGGCTGCAGAGGGAGATTATTTTCAAGTTAAGGGAATAGATTTGGCCCTCTCAACCTCTATAAATTCCTAATCTTTGTTCAGGCTCTCAGATGGCTATCTTATTATTGAATATCCCAAAGCACTCTCTAATTATCCAGCCTTGATTTTCCTTAATGAATGAAGTTTCCCCTGATCATTTTACTAATTAATACTTAATAGTTAATAACTGCACATATAACACTATAAAACATGCATTTTTTTGCATTTGGTAAATCTTTATTCACAAACAAATATATGAAAGATGTAGAATAGTGGTTAAAAGCACAAAATTTCATTTAAGACAGACCAGAATTTAAGTAAAGATTTTACAACTTACAAAACAGGCAATCTCAGACCTCACTGAACCTCAGATTTGCCCCTCTAATTCAAGGAGAGTATTAAATAAGTTGAAATATGTTAAAGACACAGCATCGTTCCTGGGATGTAGTAAACGATCAACACATATTTGATTTGCAAATGGGAAGAGAATTTCGCAGTGATGTCTATGGGATTAGACATCGGAGTTAAATAACCCGGACGTCACTTACTTTGTATAACCAGGTAACCTAAACTTGCTGAGCTTCTATTTTCTCATATTTAAAGTGATAAATTCTTACTTCAAATTTTGTTTTAAGGTATAAATAGGGTGTAAATTGTAGCTTTTAAATTTGCATTATGCTTAGACAAGTACCTTAATTATCATAAACACTCTAGGTCACATACTGGACCTGACATAATCATATTCATTTTTAATCATAATGGTTACCTTCTATTTGATATTATCATTTTGAGATTTAATATTTATTATTAATTTTAATTCTCCTTAGAATACAGCAGACCATCAACATAATTAAATAACATAGAATTTAATAAATAGAATTAGATGATATAAGATATGAGTGGGATGGCATTGTTCTTCTGCACACTGCACACTGAAGAACACTGTTCTTCTGTTCTAAATTCGAGTAACTGAAACCTTCTTTGCTTTGTACACACACCCAAAACGCTTTGCTAAATAGCTTCATTCATCTTCATTATTAAAAGCATAGAAATTGGGTAATTGTTTGTTAAAAATCTAATCCCACATGCACTTGACAATTTTTTAAATGACAAATAACATTAGGCCATATCTTTACTATAAATGTTTAGACTGACCTCAAAACATTTTCTTATGCATTTGTTGTGATAACGAAATAATAATGTCTTAATCAGAGTAGAAGTCTATTTCATTTTCATTTACTAAGTATCAACAGTTTATGATTGACTTCTCCATGTCATTGAGGACCAAAGCTCTGTCTATGTGGTTGCTTTGTCATCATTAAACTGTGGCTTAGATCTTGTATTTAAAATACCACTTTGATTCCCACTTCTAGGTCCATGTTCTATTCAGGATGACCTGAAAGGTGCATATATCACTTCTACTTATATTCCATTGTTGGAGACCTAATTGCAAGGCCACTTCCAGCTGTGTGGGAGTCTGGAAAAATTTGTTTTGCCTGGATTCTCAAGTACTCAACTAACATGTCTATTATAGAAGAAGAGGTAACCAGGTGTTGTGGGAGAGACAACTAGTGAATCTGCCTCAATAGTTGTGATATTTTAGGTAAATGTGCAACTAGGTTTGTCTTCAACTGTGTAATGGTGCAGTTCAGAAGACATAACAATTCCAGTTCCTGCATTTCCACTACTAAAGGTACTTGATTCAATTAACACCATTGTAACACCACTGGTGACTCATTCTAATCTTTTCCCCTACACCAACCATGCTGAATTCCCACAAGCCTGTACAACCCTGAAAATCCTTACCATGCTTAGATTTATGGCTATTCAAGGACTGGAAGGATAGCAAAATCTTGAATTTCTTGACAATGACTTAGTTTCAATATAACTAAAGCCACTTGTTTTATAGCACATGTCTTCCCATAAGGGCACCTACTTTCCTTTACTCCTACATTTGTGATTTTTCATAGAATCCATCCAAGTTACCCAAGACTGAAACTGGAGAGTGCACATAAACTTATCTGTCATTTACGTAACATATCAAATGGATAGCTAAAGGAAACCACGTTTATACTGTAGGCATTTCTGTTCTGAGTCCCCCATCTCCATGTTTCTCCATATATATTTTCCTCCCCCTCTTTTGGTCTCCTGTCTCTGCTTTCATCAGCTCTGCTGTCAGAATAATCTCTGTAGGAGGACTGCTTTGAAATTACACTTAAATATTAAACTGGCTTCTCACCACCTATAGGGTGAAAAAAAAACCTCTCACTTCTTATTATGTTATAAAAGGGATTCATGCTTTGAATTCACCTGTCATTCCTATCATCTCCATCTTCAGGCAGACTATATTTAACTACCTGTAGTTTCCTCATCATGCTGTGTTTGTTCATGCCTTCATCTGTTACATATGTCACCTGGCAAAGTCCTGACAAAATGTCTCGTGGAACAAAAATGTTTCCTCCACAGAAGTCTTTCAAATATCTGTCCATACCTAAATACTCCCCTTTTTGGCTGTCTTCAGGCACTGCATTGATTCCCACAGCATAACCTTACTTAGCAACATTGTAGAACTTATCACATTTTATTGTAATATTCCCTTCCAAAACTTCCTTCCATGGAGTAAAAGGTGGTATTTATATCTTACTATTTGCAACATCCCTGCCAGGTATATGACGTATGGTCTGTACACAACATATATTTTTAAATAGTATCATTCTGAATGAGAGCTTTCCAGTTGGCTTGTGATAAAAAGAGTTTTCATTGGGCTTCCCTGGTGGCGCAGTGGTTGAGAGTCTGCCTGCCAATGCAGGGTACACGGGTTCGTGTCTCGGTCCGCGAAGATCCCACATGTCGCGGAGCGGCTGGGCCCGTGAGCCATGGCCGCTGAGCCTGCACATCCGGAGCCTGTGCTCCACAACGGGAGAGGCCACAACAGTGAGAGGCCCGCGTACCGAAAAAAAAAAAAAATTTTCATTGACTTCCTGCGTCTATAAAACACTTTCTACCTATATCTTACATACTGTTTATGATACATATTACTTTCAATAGCGAGTATAATTTTAATGCAAGTGCTTTTAAATAAAGGGCTTATGATTCAAGTTTAGTTTCTTGGTTTTATAATTCCTAGAAAAATAGGAATAAAAAATAATAATAATCTTGGTTGGTTTAAAGTAAAATATATTTTAAAGTATATAAGCTTGATCATTTGAAATTCCGTATGATTCTAAAAATTAGTCAGTGGATCCTAGTGAGTTTTTGTGCTTTCAGTATGACCCCAGGGGCATTTACTTGTAAGTATTAATAGGTACTTTGCCTTCAGTCAAGGAAATCTGAAGAATCTCATGGGGCAGCAGGGGCATATTATGTTTCTCTAAACCAGGAAAATGAATAAATCAATTTGCATTTTGAAATCCGCAGAGAATGAATTCTGCTAGTTAGAGTGTTATGAATTCCTCTAGGAACAGTAGGGTGAAGTATTCTTTGCAATATCATATGGTGACATTTTTATTATCAGGAACTATTTTGCACGTACAAATAAAAATATGTTCTATGCTATTGCTCTCTCACAGTGAGCAGTAGACTTAGAAAACTGATTCATATTGTTATCCTTGAGTCTTTATTGCTTACCACAGGCTGCTTGTCATGTGTAAGTCCTAAGGGCTATTGCAACTTTTATTGCTACTTACATAGTGTTCAGATTATATGAATGTATAAAACAAATTAAGACAATACTTTATCTCATAATTTTTAGTACATTCATAGGAAATTTGTTTTAGAGTTGACAAGAGTGCATCTATATATGTAATTTAAATTAAATATCTCAACAGAGAATTATTTTACTGGGATATTATGTAGTATGTTAACTATCAGTAAGTTGTGCAAGTAATAATGAAAAAGAACACCACGCAAATACGAGTTCTATGCAAATTTAACCTATTAACTAACCCAGATACATTAAATCATTACACAGTAAAAATCATGAAACATTTTTGCTGCTCCCCTCATTTTCGGTTTCCAAAGTTCTTTTTTTTCCAGAAAATAATAACGTTAATCACCTCTAGAATATTTTTCAACTGATGAAACACCTTTATTCTCCCTTATATTTTCACACAGTGCTGTGTGAGTCATGTGTGCTTATCACTCATATTTTGCAGACAAGGAAATAGAGCCCAAGACATTAAATGATTTGCTTAAGGTTACAAAGCTAATACAATTTGAAATAAAGTACAACTCTAAGGAAATTCATTGCTGGACTAGGTACTTTGTGTTTTGCTCTTCTTTCCAATATCAAATTATTATATTTAGTGATTACCACTTTAGTTTTTGATCACATGTTTTCCTTTATCCCTTTCTGTGTATCTTCAATTTTGCATTTTCAACTTGCTTATTTCCCTTGGATGCAGTCGTGTTTAGTCGTTTGTGTGGTGAAACTCTTTCCTCCATTCTGGTTTAAATACAAATAATGGCCTCAACCTCTGTGCCAAACTTGCAAAAAAAAAAGTCTCCATCCAACCCCTCTGCTTCTTCACTTCCCATTTCATCACTGTATTTACTGCTCTATATTCACTACTCTTTTCTAACTTTTTGCCATAGCCAACATCCTTTGCCCTGTCTACATCTATTTTAAGATTGGTACATTTCAGCCCTGATCAATCTTAAAACTTCTACCTTGCTTTCTGTAATACTGCATACTTTTGATTATTTCCCCTGTTATTTTGATTATACTTTCTACATAGATTTTATTGGTGTTTGTTTTTTAAATTCTTATATGCAATTTCAAGATTCTGTTCTAATTTGTACTCTGTTTTCTTACTAGTCTACATTCTCAATAAACTATCACCATTATGCCAATGATATTAAAATCAAGGATTGATACCATTTCCGAACAGGTACAAATTCATTATTGCCTAATTGCATTACAGAAGGATGTTTCCATCTCCATATGTCCATTATTTTTTAAAAAAATAGTCTAATTCTGACTCATCGTAATGTCTGCATATTTTCTACCCTGTGTTTCTTCTTGCCTTTCTCTGTTTCTCTTTTTCTGTAGCTTACATAGACTCTCAGTCACCATAATAATAGTCCCAATATTTCTTAGGACTACTACTCTCTATCTTCCATTATTCAGCTGCTAATAAATACCCATTTTTACCTTCTACATATACCCTATTCTTACTATAGACTGCCATACCAGATTGCTTAAAATAAACTAAATGTGTCTTATGATTTGAATTTCCACTACCCTAATGATACTCGAGAGACCTTATCTATACTAAACAATATTTCTGTGTATAATTATTTATACTTCACATTTTCATATATATGCACTTTATATTTCTGTGTACAATTTTCCAGTTCTATCATGTTTTGATTTCACATATACTGATATTTTGTTTGCTATTAATAAAAACTTAAGTGCACCATGTCTGTAGCTTCTTTTCACTTTTTCATATATAACTTGTGTTCTGCCACAGAAAAATTACATAGTTGTTACTGGATAGTTGACTTGGTGGCACTTCTTACTGGAAATTTGTTTTTCTCCTGAGAAATTTTGGTACGTAGGTGAGAGCAGAATTCTTTTATGAGCCCATGTCGCTTAGAATACTTGCATAAATTTGACTACTAAAAGATTCAATCTGAGATATAATCTGACTGATATCTTTTGATGTTGCATTCACTTCACCATTTGGACACATGAGAAATCTGCTTATCTCTTATTTAGAAAAAAGCTATTCATGTTTCATGCCTATAACTAACAGACATCCAGAATCCACTCAATACAGGAAACTTAATAAACACTAAAGTGCAAAGCCAAAGAGTAAATCATCTCTTGTCAATGAATTCTCAGATGGTATGTAAGAAAATTTCATTATTTTAAAGAGTGATATGTGGCACACAGGAGTTAAACAACGTTAAAGGAATGAATGTGACTACGTGCTAAATGTCTTTTTAATTAATCAATTTTAATGTGCCTGTTGTGTTTCAGGTGATTTTATAGATGTCTTCTCTGGACAATGAGGGTAGAGAACTATTCACAGCACCACATAAACATATTAATTATAGGCTGAATTTGTGTAGAACAAATCATTTTATTACCTTCACATTTACAATGAAGTTTTATCATTTCAAAAATTTTATTACAAAGATACGGTTATTTTCTTTATTACTCAGATGAGAAATGTAGGGTTGAAATATATTCAGTAAGTTATCAAATATAAAAATAATAGTAAATGAATGAACCAGGACTAGAACTCAGATTTCTAGACTCTGAATCCAGGGCTTTACATTGGAACCAGAACTAGAAAAAAGAACCCTACGTCTCCTTTTTTTCTCACTTTCTAATACTTAAGGTTTACTTTCATCGCGCTGTATTTCAATAGGTTTATTTGTTGTCATTATAGTAGCTTTTTAACTATTAAAGTCTTTTTGTTCATTTGTTTGTCTCTGTAGGTAGTTTGAAAGAAGCCAATCTGGCTGCTAAAATTCTAACTCCATTCTCATTAGCAGTGAAGCCAGGGGCACTCAGGTAGAATTTAATATCAATTGGCAATCTAGTAAAGCTGTAGCTTTTGTTTTGAAGAACAATGAAGGAGGTTATTTAATTTAGTGAAATAAAAAAATGAACATGAATAAAAGCAAATGAAAGTGGCACTATGTCTTACTAACCTCTTCTCATATATGTCCCTCTGAGTGTCAGCTGTACTATAAGGAAGCAAACAGGTTTCCCTTATGTTCATCAAATAAAAATGATAGCTAACTATTTATAGATATAGTCTTATGCTTCTATGAGGAATAATTAAATGTTTCAAGTAAGCTCTTCCCGTTAAAAAATACAAGTGTTTACCTTCTAGGTACTCAGATGTGATTAAAGACCAAAAGAAAGTCAAGGCCATTTAATTTCAAAGGAAATTGTTGGCAATTATGGTCAAGCTAGCACCTCTCTATCAAACTGAAAAACAAGTTCAGTAAAATTTCTTTTCCAAATGCTTTTACTATTTCTTAAATTTGAAGAACATTTAATGAAAGCACTTCAAGTGGCAGAACAGAAAAGAAAAAAAAGTTTAAAAAATACAAAACAGTAACTGTCAGATATCGTTGTAAAGACATGAAATAGTAGACTTGTTTCTTTTAATATTTCTTTTAAATTTTTATACAATTTTAAAGATTACATTCCATTTACAGTTATTACAAAGTATTTACTACATTCCCCATTTTGTACAATACATCCCTGTAGGCTAATACTTTGTACCTCCCACTTCCTCACCTCTATATTGGCCCCCCCACTGGTAACAAACCACTAGGGAACACAAAGGGAACCCTCCTACATTGTTGGTGGGAATGTAAATTGGTGAAGCCACTATGGAAAGCAGTATGAAGGTTTCTTGAAAAACTAAAATTAGAACTACCATATGACCCAGCAATTCCACTTCTGGGTATATATCTGAAAACAACAAAAACGCTAATTCAAAAAGATACATACACCCTAATGTCACAGCAACATTATTTACAATTGTCAAGATATAGAATCAATGTTAAGTCTTCATGAACAGATGAATGGATAAAGAAGATGTGAGATATACACACACACACACACACATACACACACACACACAATGGAATACTACTCAGCCATAAAAAAGAATGAAATTTTGCCATTTGCAGCAACATGGATGGACTTGGAGGGCATTGTGCTAAGTGAAATAAGTTAGACAGAGAAAGACAAATACTATATGATATCACTTATATGTGGAATCTAAAAAATACAACAAACTAGTGAATATAACAAAAAAGAAGCAGACTCACAGATACAGAGAACAAACTAGTGTTTGATAGCCTATGTCTTGAACACAGAGAGAGGTTGGGGCTTTTTCAGCACAGTTGAGGAAGAATGCAAGGATGGGCTATTTTAAAAGATGAGATAAATAAAAGTCACATACAGAAATCTTTGTACAAAGCATGGTTTTGGAAATACAAATTCAGGAGTAATTTTTCTTCTCCATCCAATAAAAAACAGTAGCTGTTCATGTGTTCTGCACTAACTACTAACTAGTTAGCTATTACAGGATCTATTTAGAGATAAAGATAGAGGAAGAGAAAATATAGATGAATGAAAGTATATGAAGAAATTATCACACTGTATTTAAAAAATCCAAAAAACAAAACATCTCAAAAATTGGACTTCCACAGGGATGTTTAAGTATCAATTTAATGCATATGTGATATAAATGTAAATTAAAATAGGTTGCTGTGTTTAATGTAAAGCAATATTTTAAAATTTGTTTTGTCAAATACCTTTTATTCAAAATTTAGCTTCTTACCAGCAAACTAATACTTGTTGAACATAAATCACATTTTAAAAAGATTTTATTTACAGGCATAGCTCAGCAAATTTGAAGTTTGGTTCCAGATCACCTCAATAAAGTGAATATCATAGTAAAGTGAATAACACAGATTTTGGGGTTTCACAGTGCATAGAAAAGTTATGTTTACAAGATATTGTAGCTTATTAATTGAGCAATAGCATTATGTCTAAAAATACAATGTACATACCTTGATTAAAAAAATACTTTATGCTAAAAAATGCTAATCATCATCTGAGTCTTCAACAAGTAGCAGTAGTAACCTCAAAGATCATTGATTACAGATTACGATAACAAAAATAATAATAATGAAAAAGTTTGAAATATTAAAAGAATTACCAAAATGTGACACAGAGACAGAAAGTGAGAAAATGCTGTTAAAAATATGGTACCAATAGACTTGCTCAATGCAGATTTGCACAAATATTTAATTCATAAAAAACAGAATATCGGTGAAGCACAATGAAGTGAAGTGCAATAAAATGAAATATGCCTGCATATATAGATAGATACTTATAATCTTTCTAATAAACAGTTTTGCAGTTCAGGAGCCAAAAATACCCTTTCTGCCTAAACATTTATGCTTTTGTTAAATGTTGACATTAGTGTCATGACTTGAAGATTTCTGGAATGTGAGCAATTAACACCAGTCTCAGATTTTATATCTTGTGGGAACTTGCTACTTTGCAAATATCTTAAGAAGCTTTGGTGTTAAATAACTATGACAGTGTCACACAAAATTCACACACAGTTTGTTCACAGAGAACACTGACAAAATATGGTTTAAAAAGTTAAAAGAAACTATTAATTCAAACCCTAAAAAAATCATTCAATGAATATGACACAGGTAGATATAACTTTTAAGCAATTTACTCAGAAATCCAGATGATAAATATTGAAGATTCCTACAGAAACTCAAGGTAAAATACAGCTTATCTTTCCCCATTAAACCAAATTTTGTAACCATGGAAGAATATCTCCAGATGTTAGACTAAAATTTAAAGTGAATATAAAGTACATTTTAAAATGGGACATGACTATATGTGTGTATATATGGTTTTAAAGCTGATTTAAATTTTTTTCTTTATCTTTTTCTATGTTTTTTTTGTAATTTTCTGCTGTTTCTAAAGAGAAAAATAAGTATTATACATGAAATATAAAATTCTACTCTATTTGCCACAAAGAGTTTCAACTCTGAGTAACAATATTTACCAACTCCATTTAACTTATTTTATATATAAAAAATGGCACTTTATTATATTATCCAGTTGTGGAGGGGAACCATGAACAGCCTCTTTAAATTAATTAAAAAATAATAATAAACACTGTTACTTACCCTGGAAGATGTTACCAAGAGTTTTGATAATGCAAGAAGTAGTTCAATTGCAAATATATATATATTCAGCATATCTGCTTTTATGGAATTTCAGTTACAACTCATATGTAAAATGTGTTTTTGGTTGCTTTCTTCTTAACATTTTATTATATCTGGAATGTCATTTACAGTTGTTTTATTGTTGTATCTCAGTCTTTTTGGCTACAATATCATTAGTCTTTGGACTACAATATCGTGGATTTGCAGTATTCTCCAGAGCCCTGAAATGTCTATTTTACATACATCATGTATTTTCTAGGTAAGATCATCCTAATCATCTTCTTCCTTTTCAGCAAAGGTTGATTCAGACATGTTGCGAATCAATAAATTTTGAATTTTATATATTGATAAGATAAACATTATAAAATTATTAAGGTCATTTTTGCTGCACAGATTTTCCACTATATCAGAATGAATCTCCCCCAGAAAATTCTCCCTGTTCTGTCTACCTCAACCACCTGGAATGGTGATGATAATCTATCATAGAGATGATATGGTTAGCACATTGGTTTAGCAAACGTCTCTAGCACTCCAGCAGTATAACTTGACAGATAACTTCATTTCATTCAGCCTGTTTTACCTGTAAATGAGGATAATTATAATAATTACTACCTAAGAATGTGGTGAGAACTGAAAGAGCTAAAAATTTAGAAAGCACTTCACTTAGATCTTGGCATATTGTAAGCAGATTTTCAATATTAGCTACTTGTAACAGTGTTTTTAAAGTTGATATTATTGAGTTTGATTCTCATGCTTCTCGAAAGTTCAAAAAATGACTTCTGCAAGCACCTAAAGTCAGGTGGAATCATGAGAAACATATCATAACATACATTTTAAAAATCAGTAAATATATATTTGTAGAGCTTATTGAAAGAAATGTGAAAGTCCCTTCTTGAGAATTTGAAATTATTTCTAATATAAAAAAATAGTGTATTCTATATAAGAATGTTTCAACATTACATTACTGTCTTTTAATGTATTTTAGTGTAAACATACTATAACTATAAGCAGATATTAACTGATATACCTTGACCTTTGAAATTCTATTAAATTCGGTGTTATCACTCTGTTGTACAAATCCCTTGAATCCTTGATCTACTTCCTGGTGTTTACTTATCCCTCTATATTTGTGTTTTCATTGAACTCTTGATCTTCTCATCTCATTTGCTATGGCTGCTTGACCTCCAGGTTATAATACATTGTGCTTGTTTTCATTTACTCTTGAATTCAGTCTTAGTATAGATTCATATGAGCAATCCCTGTTCTACAAGTAGCTTTAGAACAGGGTTGAGTCTTGTTCACTGATTTTTCTCAGTCCCCAAAATATTTGGTATATTGTAGGCATTCAAAGAATATTTGTTGAAAGAAAGGTGAATAGTGAAGATTTCATTTCTTCAGTTGTTTCACTTCATACCCAAATCTTTTTTCTTCTCACAGCACTCTTCTCAACCTGCATTCCAGTTCTAAAAAAATGTGACCCATACTAATTATCTTTAACTCTCTTCCAATCCAAAACCTGAGTGAACTTAACTTTAGTCACTAAACTATAGGAGCAAAATTAATTAAAATTTTAGTAGATTAATATTGATGCATTATATTATATACATACATGTTTATATAATGAATGTAAATAAACCTGTTTATGATTTTTATGGCCATCTGAACTAGTTATAACATTTTTAAGATAAGAAAAAGGGCACTGGAACTAAATTTAAATTGTTTTTCCTTTCCTATAATAGCAATAGCAAGAGATACATCAGGTAGTGTGCTTTTTGTTATCTATAGGAATTCATGCATTCAATAATCAAAAAGGTTTGCTATTTCAAATACTAATTGGGATGAAAAATAAAATTTTTTGATTTTTGTGTGTATTCATTTCAATGTTCTTGTTTCTATTCAAGTAATTTATCTCATTCCATCTGGTATGGAATGCTGTGGTGTCATTTGCACTACCATCTAGATTGTTTATGTAAAGACACAGTAGGGGAGTACACTTGTTTGATCATGTGGAGTTATGTTAAAATAAGACAAATAAATGACCACAGTTATGTTAAAATAAGACAAATAAATGACCACAGTGCCAGTGTTATTTTATGGCACTGGGCTTCAATTTATTTAATCTGAAATATCTATGGTTTCTATATTTAATTAGCCAGCAATAAGTTTACTGCCATTTAAACTTATTGTAACCACAATCATAATTCTAAATGTAAATTTAAATATAAAATAAAGTTTTTAGTTCATTAAAGTAAAAATTAAGCTGTCTTTTTAAACTAGAAGTAGAAGAACAAGGAAACAACATGGAAATAAGACTACAAAGTTGTCTGTGTATAAAGAGAAATTGAGTGAATCAGGAAGACACTAAGCATGGAATCTAAGTATACTGAATGAATATTTGAAATGTTAAGATGCATCTTGTCTCTTTTTTTATGACTTCCTCAGCTTTATCAAAAATCGCTACAATAATATTTACCAGATATTTAGGACACAAATATGAAGACCATACTCTAGGACACAAAACTGTAAATAACCCTTTTTTGTAAGATTCTTCTAAAAGGATGAGAAATTATCCCTGTGAGAACATAAAATAAATGTGAAATAAAATCAAAATTGGTAAATACTCTTGACATTCCCCCAAATAATCATTTTTTAATTAATTCTCCATATCAGAAGCTTTCCCTTCTAACAAGTATGTATCACTTAGTCACTTGTATGATTTAAAGTATCCTAGATCAATTAGGATCAGCCACACATAAGAAACAACTCATAATATTCTAGCTTAACTAAGATGAAACTTTAGTTTTCACATGAAAGGATTCCCAAGTTAGGCAGGTAGGATGATTGTCAAAGTCATCAGGGACATAGGTTCCATCTATTCTACTTTGTCTGTCTTAGGAAATGGCTTTTAATTTTAAAGTCATTCCAAGGTCCTAGATAACTTTTGGAACTTGCATCCCTCCCTCTTCTTTTGAGGAAGCAAGGAGGAAAGAAGGTGGGTAAGGGGGTTGTATACTTAAAGACTATTTTTAAAGGTCCCATTAAACTACTTCTGCTTATATGTCATTAGTCAGAATCAGTTACAAGCTTACACCTAGCGGCATGAGAGACTGAGAAGTATAGCCTATTAACTTGGAAACCTGCCACATCCTACCACCTCCTTATTATTATTAAGGAGGAATGGATGAAGGGATATTTGTGTGGGCAAGTAAAGGTCTCTGCCAAGGTCTTTAGTGGACTTATATTACATTTTATTTTCTAGGTATTTAAAAAATTACCCTTATCTATATTTTTTCTTAATCAACATGTTATCATAGGATTATTTCTCAAAACCGTTAGGTTTTATGTTTCAATAAATGATTGAATTTAGCAATAAATTATCTGGATTCTAGTCTCTGCTCTGTCATAATCTCTTTATATGATCTTAGGAGGTTATTTTATGGCACTGGGCTTCAATTTATTTAATCTGAAATATCTATGGTTTCTATATTTAATTAGCCAGCAATAAGTTTACTGCCATTTATATTTTTTCTAGTTATGACACACATAAAATGTCTTAATAAGCATTTTTCTAAAACAAACCACAATCATAATTCTAAATGTAATTTAGAATGTAAACCCTAATATAAAATTAAAAAAAAATTTAGGCACTATATTTAACTGTAATATATACTAAACAGTTGATAATTTTCCTAAATTTTCATTTTCATTGTGACTTTCAATGAATCTAATGTGAATTTTATTAATTTTTTAATAAGTGATTGGTAAATTCATTTTACAAATAATCACTTAGCACATATTATGTGACTGCTATTTTTTTTTAAATAAATTTATTTATTTATTTTTGGCTGTGTTGGGTCTTCGTTGCTGCAGGCTTTCTCTAGTTGCAATGAGCAGTAGTGCAATGAGCACTACTCTTTGTTGTGGTGCACGGGTTTCTCATTGCAGTGTGGCTTCTCTTTTTGTGGAGGACGGTCTCTAAGTGTACAGGCTTCAGTAGTTGTGGCTCCCAGGCTCAGTAGTTGCGGCTCACGGGCTCTAGAGTGCAGGCTCAGTAGTTGTGGCAGACGGGCTTAGTTGCTCTGTGGCATGTGGGATCTTCCCAGACCAGGGCTCAAATCCATGTCCCATACATTGGCGGGCGGATTCTTAACCACTGCGCCACTAGGGAAGTCCCACTACTATTGTTTTAAGTTCTTATACTATACAGTAAGAAAATAACGGTGGATTATAGTCTAACAGGTAAAAATAGAAAAATATGTATATAAGACAAGAAATATGGTTGTATGGAAGCATATAGTTAAGAGAATGATTATGTTCAGCAAGCATGGGGTACTTTCCTGAGCAGGATTGGGGTGCCTATCAGCTATCCACATAAAGATGATAGAAAAACCATTGGATATATGAATTTGGAGTTAAGGGGAGAGAGTCAGTTTGGAGATAGAACTTTGGAACTTATCAGCATATTGATAATATATAAAGCCATGGAAATGGATATGGAGTTAGAATCCCAATCTAAAAAGGGAAAATTCGTGGCAGTGTAACATTAATTGTATGACATAAGAGCAACCAGCCAAAGACATTGAAAAGAAATAGCTAGAGACATAGGGAGAAAACAAAATAAGCACTTGTGAAATAATTTCATTTATTTAAATAAAAATATTTAATTTAAATAAATTTAATTTAATTTAAATTTTATTTAAATAAAAAATAATAAGTGAAAGTACAGTTGCCAGCGAAGGATGTGTGGTCATCTCTTTCAAATGCTACTGATAGTAAGCTGAAGCCTGGGAAACAGCCACTAGATTCAGCAATATGAAGGGCAATGAGGAACTTGATAAAAGCATTTTCAGAAAAATGAAGGGACAACGTCAGATTGAAGTGGATCAAAAGAGAATGGGAAGAAAGAAATCTAGCATTTCAAAAGACAATTCTTTCAAGAAATTTTACTGTGAGGCGATTTATGTAATTTGCACTGCCTGTAAATGACATCAAGATTTGTTTGATTGTTTAAAGAATGAAAATAACATGCCGTATTGATGATGATGATTGAGAAAGGGCAAAATAAATAACACAAGCAAGAAAAGGGACAAGTACTGGATCAATGGCCATGTGCAGGTTAGAAGGAATGAGATCCAGTGTGCAAGAGGAAAGAATGGCTTTTATTTGAATACAGATGATTGACAGCTCATGTGTTACGACACAGAACTGGGTTTAGAGAGAGAGGTGTCAAGAATGACACACTGCTGGCTAATGTAACAGAATAAAGGTAGCTTATGTATGCTTTACCAACATTGAAATACGGGAAGTTTATTATGACACGTATTGAGTTTTATCTGCCTCAGAGATATTGAAGTGGAGCTCTCTACTAGTTACTTGGATATATAAGAATACATGCAACATATGTAAATATAAGTAAATATGATCTAGAGTTAAAAATGTATTATTTATCTATGAATGCTCATTAAAGATAGGATATCGACTGGTTAGTCTTAGGACACAATATGAAGAAAGTGAGAGAGGGCTTAAGTATAAGCCTTGTTGTATTTAGGTATTATACATATCCCTTTTGAAAATTTCTAACAATGTAAAAAATGCATTACATGACTTTATTTTAATCAGCCAGTTTTAAAGTTATTTTATCCATTATTATGATTGTACCTTCTTTAATTTCATTAATAGTATTTCTTTATTGACTTTGTACAGCTTTCTAAGAAAAATATTTTCTCAAAATCTTGTTAGCAAACATCTCTGTGTTTATGTAATCTTTACTGTGATTGAAATGAATTTTTTAACTAATCCATTTTCAAAAATAAGGTATTGTCAATATATAGCCAATCCTTAATTCACTTTCCAGATTTTTTCTTCTATCTTTATTGTCTCCTTATACATTTTGCAAAATTTATTTTTTTGTAAAACATTATTCTCCAGTTGTCTCCACTGAATATAATATTTTATATTTGATCACTTTTCTCCCTCCTCAATCATCATCTAACAGTTACACAAATCACTCCAGTTGTGGCTCTTAAAAACTCTTAACCTTCTTATGTGAGTTTTAGAAATAGGATTTTTCAATACAAACAAGAGTGGTGCCTTATTTCATAGAAACCAAATGTTATCTAAAATAGAGGAGAAAAAGTTTTTTGACTATAAGATATCCTTTAATATGTCCCCATGTATAATTTCCTACAAATTTTACTGCCTTTGAAAACTTATAAAATAATTTTTACTAAGGAAAATAATGTCCACAGGAATTTATAAAATACTTGTCCTTTAGCTGTAATATATAGTAATGCATTAGGCCTTTGTTATAAGTCTGTTGAGAACATATTAGTTTGAAATTCTATTCCCTCTTTGAGAAACACAAGATATTAAACATATATTCTGAAATTGTTCTTTGATACAAGGCTTTATATCCAGAGGAAACAATTCTTGTGGGAGGTTTCTACCTCACTTTGATATATATACTGAATAAAAGCATTTTTGAAAGCATTTTGAAAGATATTACAGGATAAATGGGAAAACTCCATAGACACAATAAACCAAGAATAGGTCCAGATCAGTGATGCACACTGGCCTAAATGTATATATATCTATATATAGATAGATAGATAAATAGCCATATATATATATAAAAATCTTCTTTTCTGTGATATATATCTTTGTACTGAATGTAATATGCATAAGTTAAGGCAAATTAAACATTTTAGAAAAACCTAAAATATATTCTTAGAAATACATTTTCACATGTTTAATTAATTAATTTTATTAGGCACAACTTTTTAACAATATGTATAATTTCTTAATTCATATATATATTATATATATATACACATATATAGGCACTGAAATATTTCAGGATAATTTTCATAGCTGTTTTTCAGATATAATCAGATTGTGGAAGATTTAGAGACTAGAATAACTGCTATCTAAGATTCAATATTTTAGAGGCCCTTTTTCTAAGAGTTGTGATAATACAACATAATATGTTGAAATCTGTTAGGTTTGGATTAATTCTTGTGGCTAAATATTAACTCCAAAGCTATTTCAAAAAGAGAGGGAAAATATTGGCTTTGTGAAGTTGGTAATTTAAATAATTTTTTATTGCTTCTATAACAGTCACAATTTTGGACTATTCTCCTGTAAAGGGGAAAAATATTAGAATAATATATTTTGATGTGTGAGGCCAAAGGAGCACTGCAAGGTTGGAATAATCTCAGAGATAAGGTCTGTAAGTATATTGTAATAAACTTGTTTCAATTTCCCTTTGGAAGCAGAAAAGAAGAACCTGTGGCAGATAAATTGTTGCCCCTAACTCTTTATTTATATTCTTTGGTTTTTTTTTTAATTTTCAATTTAATTTTATTTATCTTTTTATACAGCAGGTTCTTATTGGTTATCCATTTTATACATATTAATATATATATGTCAATCCCAATTCATCACACCACCACCTGCACCCCCCACCGCTTTCCCCCTTGGTGTCCATATGTTTGCTCTCTACATCTGTGTCTCTATTTCTGCCCTGCAAACCAGTTCATCTGTACCATTTTTCTAGGTTCCATATATATGCGTTAATATATGATATTTGTTTTTCTCTTTCTAACTTACTTCACTCTGTATGACAGTCTCTGGATCCATCCACCTCTCTACAAATGACCCAATTTCGTTCCTTTTTATGGCTGAGTAATATTCCATTGTATATATGTACCACATCTTCTTTATACATTCATCTGTTGATGGGCATTTAGGTTGCTTCCATGACCTGGCTATTGTAAATAGAGCTGCAATGAACATTGGGTGAATGTGTCTTTTTAAATTATGTTGTTCTCTGGGTATATGCCCAGTAGTGGGATTGCTGGACCATATGGTAATTCGATTTTTAGTTTCTTAAGGAACCCCCATATTGTTCTGCATAGAGGCTGTATCAATTTACATTCCCACCAACAGTGCAAGAGGGGTCCCTTTTCTCCACACCCTCTGCAGCATTTGTTATTTGTAGATTTTCTGATGATGCCCATTCTTACTGGTGTGAGGTGATACCTCATTGTAGCTTTGATTTGCATTTCTCTAATAATTAGTGATATTGATCAGCTTTTCATGTGCTTCCTGGCCATCTGTATGTCTTCTTTGGAGAAATGTCTATTTGGGCCTTCTGCCCATTTTTGAATTGGTTTGTTTGTTTTTTTAGTATTGAGCTGCATGAGCTGTTTATATATTTTGGAGATTAATCCTTTGTCCATTGATTCCTTTGCAAATATTTTCTCCCATTCTGAGGGTTGTCTTTTCATCTTGTTTGTAGTTTCCTTTGCTTTGCAAAAAACTTTTAAGTTTCATTAGGTCCCATTTGTTTATTTTTGTTTTTATTTCCATTACTCTAGGAGGTGGATCAAAAAAGATCTTGCTGTAATTTATGTCAAAGAGTATTCTTCCTATGTTTTCCTCTAAGAGTTTTATAGTGTCCAGTCTTACATTTAGGTCTCTAATTCATTTTGAGTTTATTTTTGTGTATGGTGTTAGGGATTGTTCTAATTTCATTCTTTTACATGTAGCTGTCCAGTTTTCCCAGCACCAATTATTGAAGAGACTGTCTTTTCTCCATTGTATATCCTTGCCTCCTTTGTCATAGATTAGTTGGCCATAGGTGCATGGGCTTCAAAGATGTTCTTTACAACGTGAACATGGACTTTGAATAAGGGTATGGTCAGACATATATAGAGAGGTAAAAGGAACGATGTTATAGGACACTGACGATTCTGTCATGGAGTTTACACTAACATTGAGAGAAAAAGGAATCATAAAGTCATAGAAGGACCACCCTAACTGCAGTATGAAACGTGAATTGATGGACACAAAAGAGCGAAAAGAAAACTGTTTATAAGTATATGTGAATAATCCAAGAAATAAATCATAGTTTGATATATGGCACTGACAATGAGGATGGAACAAAGCAGACATGTATGCCATGCTAGAACATATAAGTAATTATGTCTAAGAGGACTTAAGCTTCATACAATTCAATATGAAGAAAAAGAGCAGTTCTGAAGATCAATATTAAGGAATTTTTGTCCCATGCCTAGGGACTGAAGACACAAGAGATGTTGAGATATTGTACCAAATACGTGGAATGAGAAGAAAGAAGGAGCTAGGAGCAAAGCATAAAAACCAGTATTCCAGAGATATCTTAGTTGTATTGTCATAGCTTTTAACTTAGGCATTACTTGAAACTTTCTCTTCTCTTCCTATGGTGTCAATGACAACACACTATAAGGACATTTTTCTATCTATCCCATTTGTGTATTCAGAAAAATGCAAATCTGAGTGTTCTATAACTTATAGGTTCAGATAAAAAGGTAAAGTGCTAGAGTCCATAAGCCTATTATTTTAGGGGAAATTTTTAATGGTTTACCTTTTGTATTCTTGTGAAGGCTTTCAATGAAATGAATAAATGTAATTATTTGTACTCTTATTAGATTTCTTTGCATTCTTATTTTGTGATATTTAATACATGTGCTCTTCTTATTATGAAAGATCATTCTACTGTATTAGAAATTTGAAAATTCAAGTTGGCTTATTTTAAGCCATAACAACCCAGGCAGAAATTACAACCACTATTATCATGAAATACAGAAATGGATCTGGGATTGCACAGGGACTTGAAGTCATTATCACAGTGCTCACTGACTTAGTATAACAAAACAAATTATGATAAAATTTTATTATGAACAGATTGTGCTTTGGCATTTTTAGTAGTAGACTTATGTTAATAAAGTTGTCTTATTTAGGAAACTAAAAAAGAAATGATTGAAAGAGTAACAATTAAAATCACTAGTGGCCAAGTTTATTCTTGGCTAAAGAGTGTTTATGTTTTAAAAATTAAATTTTGAGTTTAAAGATTACATATAGATAGATAGACGGAGATACACATAACTATATCAATACCATTATAGATATAGTTAAAGCTACCTACATTAAAATAGGTAATTTACAAAGACCTCTAGGCTTAGAAATTGAACTGATGAAAGTGCAATTGATTTCTATAAAAGAAAAAATGTAAACAAATACAAAATATATGATATATTTATATTATCAATTTATTTTGCCTGTTTATAAGTATTTCCTGTTCAAGGAAGAGTGAGATTTACTCTCTATTATAGTATTTCAACTTGTTTTTTACTTTTTTTTTGTGACAGCAAAGATCATGTTTTATTTCTTTTTTTTTTAAACATCTTTATTGGAGTATAATTGCCTTACAATGGTGTGTTAGTTTGTGCTTTATAACAAAGTGAATCAGTTATACATATACATATGTTCCCATATGTCTTCCCTCTTGAATCTCCCTCCCTCCCACCCTCCCTATCCCACCCCTCTAGGTGGTCACAAAGCACCAAGCTAATCTCCCTGTGCTATGCGGCTGATTCCCACTAGCTATCTATTTTACGTTTCGTAGTGTATTTATGTCCATTCCACTCTCTCACTTTCTCACAGCTTACCCTTCCCCCTCCCCATATCCTCAAGTCCATTCTCTAGTAGGTCTCTGTCTTTATTCCCGACTTACCCCTAGGTTCTTCATGACCTTTGTTTTTCCCTTAAAATCCATATATATGTGTTAGCATACGGTATTTGTTTTTCTCTTTCTGACTTACTTCACTCTGTATGACAGATTCTCGGTCCATCCACCTCACTACAAATAACTCAATTTCGTTTCTTTTTATGGCTGAGTAATATTCCATTGTATCATGTGCCACATCTTCTTTATCCATTCATTTGTTGATGGACACTTAGGTTGCTTCCATGTCCTGGCTATTGTAAATAGAGCTGCGATGAACATTGTGGTACATGACTCTTTTTGAATTATGGTTTTCTCAGGGTATAGGCGTGGTAGTGGTATTGCTGGGTCATATGGTAGTTCTATTTGTAGCTTTTTAAGGAACCTCCATACTGTTCTCCATAGTGGCTGTAACAATTTACATTCCCACCAGCAGTGCAAGACTGTTCCCTTTTCTCCACACCTTCTCCAGCATTTATTGTTTCTAGATTTTTTGATGATGGCCATTCTGACCAGTGTGAGATGATATCTCATTGTAGTTTTGATTTGCATTTCTCTAATGACTAGTGATGTTGAGCATTCTTTCATGTGTTTGTTGGCAATCTGTAAATCTTCTTTGGAGAAATGTCTATTTAGGTCTTCTGCCCATTTTTGGATTGGGTTATTTGTTTTTTTTTGTTATGGAGCTGTATGAGCTGCTTGTAAATATTGGAGATTAATCCTTTGTCAGTTGCTTCATTTGCAAATGTTTTCTCCCATTCTGAGGGTTGTCTTTTGGTCTTGTTTATGGTTTCCTTTGCTGTGCAAAAGCTTTTAAGTTTCATTAGGTCCCATTAGTTTATTTTTATCTTTATTTCCATTTATTTAGGAGGTGGGTCAAAAAGGATCTTTCTGTGATTTATGTAATAGAGTGTTCTGCCTATGTTTTCCTCTAAGAGTTTGATAGATTCTGGCCTTACATTTAGGTCTTTAATGCATTTTGAGCTTATTTTTGTGTATGGTGTTAGGGAGTGTTCTAATCTCATACTTTTACATGTACCTGTCCAGTTTTCCCAGCACCACTTATTGAAGAGGCTGTCTTTTCTCCACTCCATATTCTTGCCTCCTTTATCAAAGACAAGGCGACCATATGTGTGTGGGTTTACCTCTGGGCTATCTATCCTGTTCCATTGATCTATAATTCTGTTTTTGTGCCAGTACTATACTGCCTTGATTACTGAAGCTTTGTAGTATAGTCTGAAGTCAGGGAGCCTGATTCCTCCAGCTCCATTTTTCAATCTCAAGATTGCTTTGGGTATTCAGGGTCTTTTGTATTTCCATACAAATTGTGAAAAATTTTGTTCTAGTTCTGTGAAAAATGCCAGTGATAGTTTGATAGGGATTGCATTGAATCTGTAGATTGCTTTCAGTAGTAGAGTCATTTTCACAATGTTGATTCTTCCAATCCAAGAACATGGTATATCTCTCCATCTATTTGTATCATCTTTAATTTCTTTCATCAGTGTCTTATAATTTTCTGCATGCAGGTCTTTTTTCTCCTTAGGTAGGTTTATTCCTAGATATTTTATTCTTTTTGTTGCAATGGTAAATGGGAGTGTTTTCTTGATTTACCTTTCAGATTTTTCATCCTTAGTGTATAGGAATGCCAGAGATTTCTGTGCATTAATTTTGTATCCTGCTACTTTACCAAATTCATTGATCAGCTCTAGTAGTTTTCTGGTAGCATCTTTAGGATTCTCTATGTATAGTGTCGTGTCATCTGCAAACAGTGACAGCTTTAATTCTTCTTTTCCGATTTGGATTCCTTTTATTTCTTCTCTGATTGCTGTGGCTAAAATTTCCAAAACTATGTTGAGTAATAATGGTGAGAGTGGGCAACCTTGTTTTGTTCCTGATCTTAGTGGAAATGGTTTCAGTTTTTCACCATTGAGGACGATGTTGGCTGTGGGTTTGTCATATATGGCCTTTATTATGTTGAGGAAAGTTCCCTCTATGCCTACTTTCTGCAGTGTTTTTATCATAAATCGGTGTTGAATTTTGTCGAAAGCTTTATCTGCATCTATTGAGATGATCATATGATTTTCTCCTTCAATTTATTAATATGGTGTATCACATTGATTTGCGTATATTGAAGAATCCTTGCATTCCTGGAATAAACCCCACTTAATCATGGTGTTTGATCCTTTTAATATGCTGTTGGATTCTGTTTGCTAGTATTTTGTTGAGGAGTTTTGCATCTATGCTCATCAATGATATTGGCCTGTAGTTCTCTTTCTTTGTGACATCTTTGTCTGGTTTTGGTATCAGGGTGATGGTGGCCTCGTAGAATGAGTTTGGGAGTGTTCCTTCCTCTGCTATATTTTGGAAGAGTTTGAGAAGGATAGGTGTTAGCTCTTCTCTAAATGTTTGACAGAATTCGCCTGTTAAGCCATCTGGTCCTGGGCTTTTGTTTTTTGGAAGACTTTTAATCACAGTTTCAATTTCAGTGCTTGTGTTTGGTCTGTTTATATTTTCTATTTCTTCCTGTCTTGGCAGGTTGTGCATTTCTAAGAATTTGTCCATTTCTTCCAGGTTGTCCATTTTATTGGCATAGAGTTACTTGTAGTAATCTCTCATGATCTTTTGTATATCTTTTGTATTTCTGCAGTGTCAGTTGTTACTTCTTTTTCATTTCTAATTCTATAGATTTCAGTCTTCTCCCTTTTTTTCTTGATGAGTCGGGCTAATGGTTTATCAATTTTGTTTATCTTCTCCAACAACCAGCTTTTCATTTTATTGATCTTTGTTATCTTTTCCTTTTCATTTATTTCTGATGTGATATTTATGATTTCTTTCCGTCTGATAACTTTGGGGTTTTTTTTGTTCTTCTTTCTCTAATTGTTTAGGTGCAAGTTAGGTTGTTTATCTGAGATGTTTCCTGTTTCTTAAGGTAGGATTGTATTGTTATAAACTTCCCTCTTAGAACTGTTTTTGCTGCATCCCATAGGTTTTGGGTCGTAGTGTCTCCATTGTCATTTGTTTCTAGGTATTTATTGATTTCCTCTTTGATATCTTCAGTGATCACTTCGTTATTAAATAGTGTATTGTTTAGCCTCCATGTGTTTCTATTTTTTACAGCTCTTTTCCTGTAATTGATATCTAGTATCATAGTGTTGTGGTGAAATGACACTTGATACAATTTCAATTTTCTTAAATTTACCAGGACTTGATTTGTGACCCAAGATATGATCTATCCTGGAGAATGCTCCATAAGCACTTGAGAAAAATGTGTATTGTGTTGTTTTTGGATGGAATGTCCTATAAATATAAATTAAGTCCATCTTGTTTAATGTATCATTTAAAGCTTGTGTTTCCTTATTTATTTTCAGTTTGGATGATCTGTCCATATTGAAAGTGTGGTGTTAAAGTCCCCTATTATGAATGTGTTACTGTCAATTTCCCCTTTTATGGCTGTTAGTATTGCCTTATGTATTGAGGTGCTCCTATGTTGGGTGCGTATATATTTACAATTGTTATATCTTCTTCTTGGACCGATCCTTTCATCAATATGTAGTGTCCTTCTTTGTGTCTTGTAATAGTCTTTATTTTAAAGTCTATTTTGTCTGATATGAGAATTGCTACTCCAGCTGTCTTTTGATTTACATTTGCGTAGAATATCTTTTTCCATCCTCTCACTTTCAGTCTGTATGTGTCCCTAGGTCTGAAGTGGGTCTCTTGTAGACAGCATATATACGGGTCTTGTTTCTGTATCCATTCTGCCAGTCTGTGTCTTTTAGTGGGAGCATTTAATCCATTTACATTTAAGGTAATTATCGATATGTATGTTCCTATTCCTATTTTCTTAATTGTTTTGGGTTTGTTATTGTAGGTCTTTTCCTTCTCTTGTGTTTCTTGCCTAGAGAAGTTCCTTTAGCATTTGTTGTAAAGCTGGTTTGGTGGTATTGAACTCTCTCATCTTTCGCTTGTCTGTAAAGGTTTTAATTTCTCCATCAAATTGAATGAGATCCTTGCTGGATAGAGTAATCTTGGTTGTGGGTTTTTCTCCTTCGTCACTTTAAATGTGTCCTGCCACTCCCTTCTGGCTTGCAGAGTTTCTGCTGCAAGATCAGCTGTTAGCCTTATTGGGATTCCCTTGTGTGTTATTTGTTGGTTTTCCCTTGCTGCTTTCAACATGTTTTCTTTGTATTTAATTTTTGATAGTTTGATTAATATGTGCTTTGGCGTGTTTTTACTTGGCTTTATCCTGTATGGGACTCTCTGTGCTTCCTGGACTTGATTAACTATTTCCTGTCCCATATTCGGGAAGTTTTCAACTATAATCTCTTCAAATGTTTTCTCAGTCCCTTTCTTTTTCTCTTCTTCTTCTGGGATCCCTATAATTCGAATGTTGTTGTGTTTAGTGTTGCCCCAGAGGTCTCTGAGACTGTCCTCAGTTCTTTTCATTCTTTTTTCTTTATTCTGCTCTGCAGTAGTTAATTCCACTATTTTATCTTCCAGGTCACGTATCCGTTTTTCTGCCTCAATTATTCTGCTATTGATCTCTTCTAGAGTATTTTTAATTTCATTTATTGTGTTGTTCATAACTTTTTGTTTGCTCTTTAGTTCTTCCAGGTCCTTGTTAAATGTTTCTTGTATTTTCTGCATTCTATTTCCAAGATTTTGGATCATCTTTACTATCATTATTCTTAATTCTTTTTCAGGTAGACTGCTTATTTCCTCTTCATTTGTTAGGTCTGGTGGGTTTTTACCTTGCTCCTTCATCTGCTGTGTGTTTTTCTGTCTTCTCATTTTGCTTATCTTACTGTGTTTGGGTCTCCTTTTTGCAGGCTGCAGGTCCATAGTTCCCGTTGTTTTTGATGCCTGTCCCCAGTGGCTAAGTTGGTTCAGTGTGTTGTGTAGGCTTCTTGGTGAAGGGAACAAGTGCCTGTGTTCTGGTGGATGAGGCTGGATCTTGTCTTTCTGGTGGGCAAGTCCATGTTTGGTTGTGTGTTTTTGGGGTGTCTATGGACTTATTATGATTTTAGGTAGCCTCTCTATTAATGAGTGTGGTTGTGTTCCTGTCTTGCTAGTTGTTTGGCATAGGGCAGTGTAGCTTTCTGGTCATTGAGTGAAGCTGGGTCTTGGTGTTGAGATGGAGATCTCTGGGAGATTTTCGCCGTTTTATATTATGTGGAGCTGGGAGGTCTCTTGTGGACCAGTGTCCTGAAGTTGTCTCTCCCACCTCAGAGGCACAGCAGTGACTCCTGGCTGCAGCACCAATAGCCTTTCATCCACACGGCTCAGAATAAAAGGGGGAAAAAGTAGAAAGAAAGAAAGAGGATAAAATAATATAATATAAAATAAAGTTATTAAAAATAATTATTAAGAAAAAAAATTTTACGTAAAACAAAAAACGGACGGACAGAACTGTAGGACAAATGGTGAAAGCAAAGCTATCCGGCCAAATCTCACATAGAAGCATACACATACACACTCTCAAAAAGAGGAAAAGGTGAAAAAATAATAAATCTTGCTCTCAAAGTCCACCTCCTGAATTTGGGATGATTTGTTGTCTATTCAGGTATTCCACAGATGCAGGTACATCAAGTTGATTGTGGAGATTTAATCCGCTGCTCCTGAGGCTGCTGGGAGACATTTCCCTTTCTCTTCTTTGTTCGCACAGCTCCCGGGGTTCAGCTTTAGATTTGGCCCCCACCTCTTAGTGTAGGTCACCTGAAGGCGTCTGTTGTTCACTCAGATAGGACGGGGTTAAAGGAGCCGCTGATTTGGGGGCTCTGGCTCACTCAGGCCAGGGGGAGGGAGGGGTACGGAGTGCGTGGCGAGCCTGCGGCGGCAGAGGCTGGCACGATGTTGCACCAGTCTGAGGCGTGCCGTGCGTTCTCCTGGGGAAGTTGTCCCTGGATCCCGGGACCCTGGCAGTGGCAGGCTGCACAGGCTCCCTGGAAGGGAGGTGTGGATAGTGACCTCGCACACAGGCTTCTTGGTGGCGGCAGCAGCACCCTTAGCGTCTCATGCCCGTCTCTGGGGTCCACGCTAATAGCCGCGGCTGGTGCCGTCTCTGGAGCTCCTTTAAGCAGCGCTCTTAATCCCCTCTCCTTGTGGATGAGGAAATAAAAAGGGAAGAAAAAGTCTCTTGCCTCTTCGGCAGGTCCAGAATTTTTCCCGGACTCCCTCCCGGCTAGCTGTGGTGCACTAACCCCTTCAGGCTGTGTGCTTCAAGCAAAGCCCGAGCCTCAGCTCCCAGCCCTGCCCGCCCTGGCGGGTGAGCAGACAAACCTCTCGGGCTGGTGAGTGCTGGTTGGCACTGATCCTGCGTGCGGGAATCTCTGCGCTTTGCCCTCCGCACGCCTGTGGCTGCGCTCTCCTCCACGGCTCCGAAGCTTCCCCCCTCCGCCACCCGCAGTCTCCACCCACGAAGGGGCTTCCTAGCGTGTGGAAACCTTTCCTCTTTCACAGCTCCCTCCCACTGGTGCAGGTCCCATCCCTATTCTTTTGTCTCTGTTTATTGTTTTTTTTATTTTGCCCTACCCAGGTACGTGGGGAGTTTCTTACCTTTTGGGAGGTCTGAGGTCTTCTGCCAGTGTTCAGTAGGTGTTCTGTAGGAGTTTTTCCACGTGTAGATTTATTTCTGGTGTATCTGTGGGGATGAAGGTGATCTCCATGTCTTACTCTTCCGCCGTCTTTCTCAACTCTCCATGTTTTATTTCTGAATCTCAGTTCCTGGCACAAAAATGAGTGCCAAGTATGCACTTAGCAACTGTCTCCAGTGAATGTGGCAATCTCCATTATCAAGTCAGATTATGAGGGTCTACAATAGCTGTTCAGGTAGAACAGGCTGACCTGGTAGCAATTTGTCTATGTGGCTGTCTCCAGCAGCCGGTGGCTAAAAGAGTAGGGCTCTGCATGTGCTGCTAGAATCTTAAACGTTTACATAGAGGTCTTCCCTGTGTTCAGTCACGGATTCGGAACAGATGGTCTCAAGAACACCTTACTCTCTCAAGGCTGTGTGCTTGAAACAGCTCCTAAGCCTGAGGGTCTACAAGCTGCAGGAAGATGAGACCACCTGGGGTGCCCTGCAAGCCATGATTCTTATGAACCCTGCTGCTGTCATAGTGGAATCCTATTTCACCTTTTTTTTTTGGGTTGGGGGGAGTCATTTATTTGTCTTTTACATGGAAACAAAATTGGGAGGGAGAACAAAAGGGGAACTAGCCAGCTGCTTAGATACTTCTGCAGTCGGAATGGGGCAGCTGGCTTCAAGACATGAAGGGGTCCCCACAGCAACATGGCACCGGTGACTGGAGAAGTTTACTGAAGTACCATTTTCTACTAAGTCTTACCCCAAGCTAAGCAGGTTAAAGTTACAATGGAAAGCAACACTCTGTGGAGTATTTTTCTTAAGAGCACAAAGATGAGTTGACATGCAGCAAGGCAATGGCAGGGCAAGCAGCGTGGGCCAGGCTAACCTAGGAGCAGAGGATCAATTCATGAAGAGCAAGCGGGTAAATTCAACGTAGTCAAAAGCAGTGGGGAGTTCATGGCCCTTATCACCCACGTAGGGCTTCATGTGGGAGACTCAGTAGTCGGCTTGTTCCCAAGTCAGGTTCTGGTACACCTCCTCCTTGATCACATAAGGCTTCCCTTCAGAGCTCAGGGCCTGGAAGGTGCTCTCAATCTCCTCACTTGACTCAACTTTTAACTATCCTAAGACTGTTTATTGCACAAATATTAAGGGCAACAGAGTTGTGTTTTCTTTTTCCTTTTTTTTTTTTCTGTCCTTACACAGCTTTTGAAAACACAAGGCAGAAGCAATGAAATTCAGCTAACTATACCAGCACAAGAGGCTGGAAGTAAGAAAAGTAATACTGAAGTCAGGAAAGAAAAGTGATTAATATCCTTGTTGGAAAGATGGATGAGATCAGGATGACAGTTTCCATCTGAAATTGAATTTCCTGCTGCTCAAGCAACTTAATTTCATTTATTTATTTTTAACAATATGACTTTACAGAAAGTATTTCAAAAGGTGGTTTTATCTTTGTAAGTTTGTAATTAAAATATGAATGTTCAAAGATTTTTTTTTCCTTGCTTAATTTTGTGTTGTGTTTCTTTGTGCTCCTACTTGGAAGGAGACATATTTTATGTTTTTCACTTAGTGTAATTATTACATCCAATGTATGTCTTGGGTTGGAAACCCAACAAACATGCCTCTGTCTTCGAAGTTGTCATTTGTCTCTCTTTCTCATATTTTCAAGATAGGTATCTCCTGAGAAGACTAAGTGACATAATAGAAGATCAGGAGGAAATGTAAGCTCCATGTTCTATGTGTTAATGCATCAAACATGCCAACATTAAGATGAGGAATGACTTCCTGGTGTGAAGATTTGAATGTGTTTTCAGAAAGAAAGCAGTCCTGTGTGAATTATGTTTTTTGCTTAGAGAACAATTGCAAAAATTAAATTGTATTGTTAACATACTTTCCACAGAGACATAAAAATCTGCTTTTTGTTTTCATAGCATAATATTATAGATTGTTAATGAATTCTTCTTTGCTTATCTTTTCCAATCCTGTGGGATATCTTAAGTTGAAAATTATACACTGATTAGTGAAGGAAGCTGATTTAAAAACTTAGAAGTGTTTTCAGAATCTATGTAATTAAATGATCACAGACCCAAGAGTTAAGCACTAGAGGGAATATTTACACTATTTTTGATGATGACACAAAATCTGTTACAGAGAAGATAAAGGAAATATGAAGCAACGTTTCATTTCTACAGTTATTCACTAATGACTGATCATATAAATAGATATTTTTGAGCATCCCTATCAAAGTTAAAATATAGGAATTAATCTTTGAGAGCTTTCCAGAATTGTTAAGTAAATGTGTTTGTTGAGTGCCAAACATGTTTGACATTGATCATAGTAAGATATTTAAGATAGGCAAAGTCATTACTTTCAAAGACATTAAGTACTATAGGGCAAAGGAGTAACTTAACAATAAAATGAACACAATTAAGCAAGGCTTAACTGATAGTTTAAATAAGACTATTACGAGGAGAAAACTACGATTTCTAGGGGTTTGTTCTGTGCATCTGCCAGAAGAGTAAGTAATTTACTGAGATTAAGAAGACCAGGAAAAAAAGCAAATTTAGAGGGTTGGAATCAAAGTTCTTTTTGTGGTATGCTAAATTACACGTCTACTAAATTTCAAAAGTGAACCCCTGACACAAAGACAATCCATCAATCAACTGATTGATTATGGTCAATGATCTAGTCTACCAAGACTAAGTTAGTCTTCCTAACCTAGCTGACCTATCTGGAATGGGGGCTATTTAAATGGATTGGATTCCTTTCCCCAGGACAGCACACTCATCAACTGGCTACTATAAATCTTGGGTGCCAAGGTCTCACATGTGTCAACTTCTTTGAAAAATTGCTCTCACTAGCTTCCTTAGAGGGGAATGATATTATGCCAAAGGGCTCGAGGCTAGTTACTTTCAGGAGCATGAGGTACAGAAGTCTAACTCCCGGCTTTAAGGTTGGACTACCTCCTTGATGTAAATAATGCTCCACAGTGCCCTGCAGCACAAGGCTCACGCTCTTCTCTAGTACAGACCACATCTTGGCTTAGCCTCTTTCCTGCCCTGTTCTGCTTCCCTCAGTCCCCTTCTCCTGAGAATACTTCTTTAATATGACTCCCATGGAGAGCACCAGCTCAGGCACTGCTTCTAAAGAAACTGACTTAAGACATTTTCATAATATTCAACTGCTGCTAAAGAAACAAAATAATGGGCTCCTGGGGCTGAGCTATAACTTGAACTACTACCGCATTGACAAATAATGCTCTAGATTCTGGGAGACCTGCTTGAAGTCATCCCCAGTTTTCCTTAAGACTTGACTGTGTAGTATACTCTTTCCTTCTTCAAATTATTGTACTTACTTTAAAAATTCTTTATTATCTAAAACACTCCAAATGCATCCATTTCCTCTGTACCATGAAAGAGACTAAGAAACAGAATATATGATTCAAAAAGGCATACTCAGAAATGGTATCATTTCTTGTTCACGTTAATGTGCTTTAATTAAACAAGTAAAATGTCTTCTTTGGAATTTTTAGATATTATTTAATTGAATGTTTCTTCTATAATCGTTAGCTGGAGAAATGACTCATAAAACTCAGAGTAGAAAAACGATGTCTGTTAAGAATTGAATCATACACGTTTCCTGGCCCTGTGTTGACTGTAATTAGTGTGTCTTCATAACTTGGACTATTTATCACAGATTTTTTAAAAAAGTGAAGTAGCTGAGAATCAAAATCTATGATTCTCTGCACTTCCTTTCCCAGACTGCATAACAGCCCTTGCAGTTTTGGGGGTGAAGTAGGTGAAGTGTGACCACTTTTGTAGCTACAACTTCACATTGGGAGACCGTGCTTTTTCCTTTTTTTTTTTTTTTACTTCCTCAATTAAATTGAGAAATTACAAAGCAGCAAAATGTTGCAGCTAATCTTCTGGGAGAAAAATTATATGCATATAAAATAAAACATACTGCCTTTTTCGTGAACAGTATGTGAGCTATTTGAAAATTTTATGCCATTAGCACTTTCAGTATGTCATTGACCTAGAAAATAAGAGGGAATAATGAAAGTCATTAAAAGCAGTTGAGTGGCCTGCTGTAGCCTGGCCAATAGGAGAATAAAGAATGAGAAACAGAGCAAGACATTTTACTACATTACAACCTGGCAGGGCTGTGTGTACCACATATATATATATATTTTTTTTAATTTTTCTGCCTCCATACTATGCTTTTTATGTATATAGGACAAAAGAAGGTTTTTACATTTTAGACAGAATTACCAAGTGCTAGTCATAAAAAATGTCAGCTAAATCTAAAATGAAGGTCATTATTCTAAATTTGAAGCACTGAGAACATCACACTCTGTATGTCTTCCTAAAACCCGTTCTGTCACAGCCTTCTAGAATACTATATTCAGGTAAGGTTTGATTTTAAAAGAACAGGGATAAACAAAGATGCTGAGAAAAAAATGTATACAATGACTACTTTTGCTCTGGCTGCAAAATTTATGTACTAGTTATTGTGTTATGAGACAAAAGACATTTTATTCCTTGTAAGTACCACCCACTACAGCCAAACTTCTTTTCCTTACCTATAGATTTATCTCAGCCATGACCAACCCAGGAAACTCTCAGAATCGGCTGATTTTAAACTAACTTTGATATAAACCAGTTATGATTTTGTACTATTCCCCAGAATGTACCAACTTTATTATGGATATTAGACTGAAGAGACATTCAAGGTTGCCACTAAATTCCTAAGTAGTTTAGGATAAATGCATAGAAGATTATGTTCTCTTTGGTTTGGTAAAATCTGGTGCTGTTTCTCTAAGGAACTCTAATGCAAGAGTTAAAGCAGACACATGGAGAAAATTAGAAGACACAGGCAACAAAAGTAAACAGAGGTAAGACTTTTAAGTGCCAATGATTCAAGAACAGATATGGGATTATTTTGAAAGGAATACCCCATATATTGTAATAAATAGTCATCAGGTGAAAAAGGTCATGGGAAAATACTGTTAGAGCTGAGACCCAAGCTGATCTACACAAAATTTTCTTCCTTAACAAAGCAGCTCTTTTGACAAGTTCCTAACAATAAAATTTGACACTATGCTAGATAACTTCAGTCCTTATTTCATGATGGGAAATATTAGGAAATTAAATATATATATATATATATATATATATATACACACACACACAAAGATTTACCTACATAACAATTGTTTATTCCAATACTTTTTGAAATAGTGACCCTTGAAAGAGTTTTGGAGATGGGTTTTATTGTTATTTTGTTAAAATATTTTTACTTATAAGGCAAGTTAAATAATTTTTATTAAGAAGTAAAGTTTCATCATCACAATTTCAAGCAAAACAGCTCCAATTTACTAATTACAAACTTTTTTTGTCAGACAATATCATATGAAAAATTTTGAACTGCATGCCATATTTTGAAAAACTGAAAAATTGTGTATGTGTATGTGTGTGTGTGTGTGTGTGTGTGTGTGTGTGTGTGCAAACACTGAGTGAGAGTGATATTCATGTCAGGGGATTATATTTGTCAAAGTCTCAAGGAAAATATTTTTATCATGAAGGATCACTGATTTTGGTATTGAATCTCCATGTGAAATTCAATCACCTGATTCTACCACTTTCCAGATAATGATCCTTTACATCCTTCTTCACCACCCACTACCCACTGGCAACTCTCAGCTTCTTCTTTTGGCAAATCAATACACATTTGTTGAATTAAATTTTATATACCAATTTTATTTATTTTCAATTTTATGTTTATTACTTATATAAGATTTATTGTTTAAATAATACATTTTATTATCTTTGAAAATCATTTGGAATCTTGTCTTAGCATGGAAGACATGCTTATTTTTTCCCCATTAAATTTATTGTTCTCCACTTAGTGGCAAAGTTTACATGATTAATTTAAGTCCTTAAGAGAAAATAGAAAATACAGAATATATCTTTTTTTCTTTATTTCTTTTCTCTTACAGAAATAGGCTAAAAATTTTTACTGCATATATTCGTCAAGATCCTCCAGAGAAAGAACTAATAGAATACATACAGCTATAGATGCAATGATAAATTGTTATTGTTATTATATATAACAATAAGTCTCTTTAGATAGATTTATTATAAGGAATTGGGTCACAAGATTGTGAAGGCTGGCAAGTCCCAAGATCTACAGGATAAGTCAGCAAGCTGGAAACCCAGGAGAGCTGAGGGTTTAGTTCCCATCTGTTTCCTCAACCCTGAAACCAAGAGAGCTGATGTAGTTCCAGTTGGAAGACTGGCAGGAAGAGCTAAACTTTCAGTTCAATTTTGGGGGCAAGAAAAAAATAATGTCCCAGTCTGAGAGCTCTCAGGAAGGAAAAATTCTCCTTTATTTGGGGAAGGATCAGCATTTTTTTTTTCTAGTTAAACCTTTAACAGACCACATGAGGTCTGCCCACATTAGGGACAGAAATCTGCTTCTATACCCTAGCCATACACTATCAGAAAGAGAAATTTAAAAAAAAATTCCCATTTAAAATGGTATCAAAAAGAATAAAATACCTAGGAATAAATCTAACTAATAATCCTGCTAATTTTAAATTCTTATCAAGAGGAAATATTTGCATTTAGAGTTCAAAACAGAAGTGTTTGTGATAACCAACAAGGACCTACTGTATAGCACAGGGATCTATACTCAACTTTTTGTAATAACTTATAAGGGAAAAGAATCATGTATATATATATATATATATATGAATAACTTTGCTATATACATGAAATTAACACATTATAAATCAACTATACTTCAAAAAATTATAGAAATGAAAAAAAACCAGAAGTACTTGTGATATAAATTTAAGAAAATCATCAGAATGTAGATGGTATTTAAAACTGTGGGTGATACTAGGCAAGATCAGCATTGGCAACAGTAGACACAGAGGAAATTTAGAAGAAGAAGAGCCTTATCTTTCTCACCCAATTTTAATTGGGACCTTTTCTTTGCACATGTAACTTAGATACTTTACTCTCTGCATTATGTACAATATGATGCATAACACATACCAGTTAGACAAACTCAACAAATATATATTAATAAATAAATAAATAATATGTCATTATAAAAGGAGTAAAATGGAAAAATAACATCAAAATATGTGTGATCATGAACTGCAAAAAAAGAAACCATGGTAATTTTCCTAATGTGCCAAAGAATCAGAGTTGAAAAGGAGGTCAGAAATCACCTTTTCCAATTTGTTGGCATTTGGAAAATAAATGTTGGAATACCCAAAATTAGACAGCTATTTAGTGAAATGTTATTAGGGCACTAGCTCAGATCTCTTGAATCCTAGGCCAATGTTTCTTCTATTCCATTGAGCACAGGACAGACATCTCTAAACATAAAAGTTATTTTTAAAACAGAAAAAAAACCCATTTACATTAAAGTGGGAATAATTAATAATTTATTTGAAGCTTAATAACAATTGTATTTTCTATTTTATGAATATATACTTTTCATATATTTTCTTCATGGAAAAATACTTCTAAAACTCTAATAGTGAAACAAATGTGAAGATTTTTCTGAAGTATTTTAATGCTCAAAAAAGTTCTATGTGTTGACTGCATTCTATACTGTGTATAAGTTATTCTCATTTTATTTTTTTCTACTTTAAATTTAATGTTAAAATAGTTCCTTAATTCTATTTCATAATTTTACTGTCACATGCTACAGAAATATAGAATAAGCATTTTGAAAACTATGACTTTGGCATGAATATAGATGAAAAACTAAATGGAAATTTTTCATAGGAAAGTAGTTGATGTACCAAAAACTATAAATAGAAAATAAAGTGCACAGAAATTCAGAAGAATTGAATTTATCTATGTGGGTTTTCAGCTAAATAACAAGATAACGTGACAACATCACACATAAAATATTACTAACACATTTAAACATTCCAGATTTCCACCACTGAATATATAAGTAATGATTAAATAAACAGGCAGCATAAAGCTTCTTAATGCCAACATCTGTACAATGTTAAAACTGCTTTAGATGTGAATTTTTGAAGGTGTTTGGAGTCATACTGAAAGAAATACGCTATAAAAGATAGTGTTACATTTATTTGATCTTTGACCTCGTTTAGGGTACTATTTTCCCCTGGAATAATGACACAAATAGATTTATATGTTCTGTTTTATTTCTGGCTTAATTTGTCATTGGCTTCCTATCAATAAAATACAGAATTGGTCAAAACTTAGAAAAAGAAAATATTCAAAAATACTAGCATCTCATTCTATTTTGGTCTTAACAGTATCTCTTAAGAATTTGTCTAGGCCTCTTGACATATACATCTCACAAAAAAGACGGTGCTTACCTAATGCTATCTGCAGAGATTTCCTCTTATTGTAGAAGTTATTTGATCACTATATTTTAAATATATAAAATAGACTTTAAAAAGGATATTGAATTTTTCATATAATATAGTGAATCCTTAGTGAATTACTGTACTGAATATATAAATTCTATATTCCTTAGTGTGTTAATATTTTTCCATGAACTACTTTCTTTCTAGAAAAATTTGCCATTTTTGTATTTTGTTTTGTTTTGATATTCCAGTAACATTGCTGAGACTAAAAATAACACTAGAGGAAAAATGTAAATCACTTGATTTAGCAAACTGTATAAATACATATTGATGACAACTCATTATCTTTCTTCAGGTATTAATTTTCAGTTCAGCACATATTGCTTGAGCTATTTGTTATGTGTGTACCATAAAGGAATTGAATAAATAAACAGATAAAACTGTCATTTAAATTTTATCTAAATCTCATTATAAAAAAATATCAACTAAATAGAATAAATGTGTCATCTAGGAAAGTGGGGAGATTTAAAAGGTGAAAGTATGCATGTTTTAGAAAGTACTGAACAGTCTATAAGCTAAATAGTGACTGTATTTATAAATATTTATATGTTTATTCTGTTTTATTCTACAAAATGTATCTATTAATATGTGTTGCACTGTACATTCTCTTCAGATTTTCACACATATTATTGACCCTCAGAAGTTCAGATGTTTGAACTCTTTAATTCTACTTGTTTTGGATAATTTGCATAATTTCTATGTGGAAAATATATTTAAGACCCTTGTTTGTTCAGTAACACAAATATGTTCATGGACACAGAATTATTAATATAAACAAGTATATAATAGCTATTTAGAACTCTAAAACATTAGAATGAATATTGTTCCTATTGCTAGTTGTCATTTTAAAATTTGCAAATAAAATCATAGGAATGAGAATCATTTGAGATCATTTGAGTGACTTTGGCATGTGCAATGTAGAAGTAGAAAACAAAAATACAAGACAAATGGCAACCTGGAACCTGAGCTTTAGAAGTTAACAGCCATCACTTATCTAAAAAAATATATCCTGTGATCAATAGTGAAGGTTATAGAGGTCAGTTCAAACAATTACACTTAATTTAAGTTACCTTCCATTTAACATACGTTAAAATTTATCCCAAAAGGCATCCAATATTATTCTGTCAAAATGATTTTACAGAATAAAATCAAAAGTCCAAAAACAGTCAAATTTTCCTGTTGAAATTAGAATATTTCAGTGTAGAGAAGGAGCATCAGACATTTTGAGAGTCTGTAACCCTCTTCAACGATGAGTACTTCCATATTTAGAGAACATTATATCCTTAATTGCTTTACTATGGCTTAAGTCTAATTCATTCAGACAGCATTTTAGTTTTGCTCAAACATTTTTCAAAACTCCTAAATATCTCCAGCATCAGTTACCTTGTTTAAATTTAATCCAAATTTTTTCCCATACCTTGGCTTTGTTAGATAATAGAAAACTATCCATTTTGTTGCATTTTAATGACTCCTTTTCTACAGTTATTAGCTCTAAGTATCTTGCCTTCTTACTCTCACCAAACAATTTATTCATACCCCCACATATCTTCTCATGCAGGGATTTTGCATAGTGCTAAATTTCACTTTAGATACTAGTTATCATAACTGGATTAATGAATCAACCCTCTGAGTTCAAGTATTTGCCTTGACATTTTACCTGACTTTTTCGAAGAATGTAACTTTCTTCCCTATGACCTGGAATCCTCCTTCTAAATCTGTTCCTATAATTGAATGATTGTTTCCTGATACCAACTCATTTATGCTAGTTTCCTACGAAAATTTTTGCTTTGTTTCATTATGTCTAATGTCAAATTACTCTATATCTGGTTCTTCAAGATACAGACCACCCACCTCTTACTTTTTTCTAGGAATCCAGGTCAGGTGGATCTTTCTTTCCTGACCACTTACTGCCTCAGATTTTGTGCTCTTATATATCATACAAGCCTTGTTCGTGTTATCTTTTTCAGCAAATATCCCCCTCAAGTAGATAGTTCTTGTTTCTAAAAGTCTCAGATCCTTTGATTTTTTTTTTTTTTCCAGTACGCGGGCCTCTCACTGCTGTGGCCTCTCCCGTTGCGGAGCACAGGCTCCGGACGCGCAGGATCAGCGGCCATGGCTCACGGGCCCAGCCGCTCCGCGGCATGTGGGATCTTCCCGGACCAGGACACGAACCCATGTCCCCTGCATCGGCAGGCAGACTCTCAACCACTGCGCCACCAGGGAAGCCAGGAGATCCTTTGATTTTTGACTTACTGCTCTAAATAAACGTGTTCTTAGGTAATCAACTTTGCATAATGTGGAAGCATCACTTAAATAATTGATATATTCAATAAGCCGAACAGCAAGTCATCAGGATTGAAGAATATAACAATAAAACAACCAGAACATGTAACTCCACCATTGTGCAACTATCTGTGTGTTAGGACCTTAAAATTTACCTCATTCCTTACGTTTCCATATGTGAATTTATGGCAAAATATTCCTAAGTTCTAAAAAAAAAGTATTTTTTAATTAGTTTTATAGCATATGTGTACTCCATGACTTCATTCATTAGTCATTTCTCTGTGCCATTTTTTTAATGACACTTTATTATTAGGGATAAAATTTTTGTTCCAGAAATCATTAATATATAAATAGAAACACAGTTTCTATCTTGCTTTTAGACATGATTCATAACTACCAAATATTTGTCCTTCTAATTTTGTATTTATGTCATTATAAATATCAAGGAAATACTTAATAAGGTTAAAAACTATACATATGTATATATATATGAAATATACGTATTTGCAAATTTGAGAGATAATTTGCATAATTCTATGTGGAAATTATATTTAAGACATCTGTTTGTTCAATATGACTGTAACATAAATATCTTCATGGACACAGAAATATAAATGTAAGCAATTATGTAATAGTAATTTAGAACTCTAAAACATTAAAAGGAACATTGTTCCTATTCATATATATGATTTTATATATAAATATATATGAATATATATCATATATATGTGTGTGTGTGTATATATATATATATATATATATATATAAATTTTTAATTCAGACCCTTCTTTAGAAGAAGATCCTGACCATAACTGATATTTGGTAAGGTTTACCACTTAACTTCCACAGTGTTGGTTAAGACTCCATTTCAGTGTCCAGCTTGAGAGTTCCATCTGGAATTCAGCTTGCTTTTCAGAACTCCTCCAGAATGTAGAGCTGCTATTTATTTGAGATTTGCTAATGTCCTCACAGAGTCAATTAAAAAAAAAATGCTGTGTTTGTGATTTTTGAATCAGAAAACTGCTAACACTGAAAAATGAAGAACAAATCCTTGCATTCTGGCAAGCTCCTAACAACACTGAACTATTAACACTAAATCATTTTGAACCAAACTTACTTTCCTAAGATTTGATCTCTTTCCTGAAATGATGAGGTTTGTCAAAAAAAAGGCAGGTGCGTTTTTAAAGAAGGAAAGTAGATGTGAATTTTTTAAATGACCACAAGAATTTTAAGATGACTCAATACATAAAAGTAGTAAATGGTTTTGCTTGCTAGAGTTAGCTTCACTGTTGTAATCTTTTGATTTCTACATTGAAATTCTGATACAGCTGAAATTAGTCTCTATTATGATTTTTTTGCATCTGGGATGTTCTATTTTGTGCATTAAGTAGAAAGCAATGTGAAGTTGTGTACTTAGTATAAGCAGACACATCCCAATTCCTCAATAAAAAAAAATATTGACTAAAATAATCTGAAGAAACTTCTTTATTACGTACGTATGTATATATGTGTGTAAAGGTAACTTTATACACCATTTTATCAATGCTGTGATACCATTTTCAGTGCCTTATGTTCTGACTAGTCACAGAACAGCAGCCGCGGACCTCAATCAGTTGAATTACAAATCCATTAAATAACTTAATTTTGTGTATCCAACTGTAAGATGTATTTACCACTACACCGACAAGAACTATAGTTAATAAATGCATCCTGTAATACAATTCATCTACTAGTAAGTGTGTTCCCTCTGTTGAATGATCTAACAATCTGACACTGTTTATGGGCAAAAACTGATAACATATCATAGAGCTTAAAAGAAAACCAAGGCTAACTAAGGTAAATGACTAATATCATCACTCGTTTAAAAAAAAAGGCAAAATTCAAATTAAAAAAAAAGTTAATCACCACATTAAATTCAGGTATACCTTGTTTTATTGGACTTTGTTTTATTGCGCTTCACATATATTACATTGTTTACAAATTGAATGTTTGTGGCAACCCTGCATTGAGCAAGACTATTGGCACCGATTTTCCCAAAGCTTTTGCTCTTTTGTGTCTCTGTGTCACATTTTGGTAATTCTCACAATATTTCAAACTTTTTCATTATTATGTTATCTGTTATGGTGATCTGTGATCAGAGATCTTTGATGGAACTATTGCAAAAAGATTACAGGTCACTGAAGGCTCAGATGATGATTAACATTTTTAAACAATATTTTTTAATTAAAGTATGTACATTGTGATTTTAGACATAGTGCTATTGCACACTTAATAGACTACAGCAGAGTGTAAACATGACTTTTTTTTGGCCATGCTGCATGGTGCGGCATGTGGGATCTTAGTTCCCCCACGGGGGATCGATCCCACACTCCCTGCATTGGAAGCACAGAATCTTAACCACTGGATCACCAGAGAAATCCCCTGAACATAACTTTTATATGCACTGGGAAACTAAAAAAAATTGTGTGACTCACTTTATTGCGATATTTGTTTTATTGTGGTGCTCTGGAAAAAAGCCCTGCAATATCTCCGAGGTGTGCATTTATTCTGATCAATCTAGTATTAAAAACCTATGTTGAATCATTTAAAATCTATGTCTGTTTTAAAATTGGCTAGGTCACAAAAGAGGAAGAGGTGGCCGGCCATTAACTTTAAATCAGGCTTAATCAAATTCCTTATGTCTTGGAGATTGGGACATATTAGAAATGTTGTATTTGCCAAAGGATACTTTCCTAAATATACTATACTATAACATATTCTATAACATGTAGTATATGTTTCCATAACATACACTATAATTTGTACTAAAAGCTTCCAGTTGATTATCTTATTTTCTTTTTTAAAACATTACATAGAAAATGAATTTTTCAATGATAGAACAAATCTGAATGTTCAATAGTTCATAACAGAAAGAAAATCATTCATTCACTCATCATTTATTCACTGAAAAATATTCATTGAGACATCAGCGTGTGCCAGGGATTTGTAGGAGAGTCATTGTTGAAAGAATCCGTGTGAATACCTCAGATGATTTTAAGAAAGTGTCTTTAAAAATGACAATGAAAGCTCATTCATTCAACAGAATAAAAAAGTTATGCAAAGGAAATTTAAACTTTAAGAGTGTAGTTTTTCACAAGTATACACAACTCAAGTGGAAATAATATATATAGATGAAAAACCCTGCTTAATTTTCATCAGTAATTTTCATCAATAATTTTATATGATGAATGAGTCTTATGCATGAGTTAATTTACTTGTCTGTTTTTCCAATATGCCTGTACTAGAATTTCAGCAATTATCATCAATTTTTACCTCAAAACCTGTAAAAATATAATTTAGTTTAATTTACTTTGGCATTGTAATTGCTGACTGGGAAGCAAAATAAACAGACTGCAGCTAATGCACACATCTTCTACACTAGAAAGCAGCATATGATGATTAATTATTAGAAAAACCTTACAATAAAATGAGCTGTAACCAAAGAGATGATGGAAAATTGATCAGTATAAAGTTTAGGAACAAATCCAAAATAAGCATACAATGCCAGAAGATAAATGGGAAGATATGAATGCTATAGTATAAATATCTAGTTAATGACACTAAATGATTAAGTTGGAACTGCTAAAGAAAAAATAAAACATGACCACTGAAATATTTAGTGGTCTTTCAAATAATTTGTTTAAATAATCAACTTGCATTTTCTATATATTTAAAAAAATATGTTTATATATGTATATACACATACATGTATATACATTAAAACTGTATGTGTGTATGTGTTTGATAATGACAACTGATGTTATGTTATGAAAATTTTATCTGCTGATCTTTTTAAAATATGCTTTTCCTTCTGTATGATACATCTTCCTAGAATGTGATTGAGAACAGTAAATGAATGTTTACATAATATTTATATATTATATTATATATTCATATTTATATAACATTCTCTGAGCACTGTGTTAGGGAGATATCATGTGTAGAGTTTTGTACATTTACAAATGACACTAGGAATAGAAGACTAAAAGTATTAAGTTGTCTATATAAAATAGTATTTGGCCTGGACTTAAATTTGAAATCAAAATATGAATGCAACTATTGCTTTAGCAATAAAAACATAAGTGGAATTCTAAGAAAGAAGAAGCTAAGTTTATTAAGCACCCACTAAGGTTTGAAAGTATTACACAGTTTTACTTTCAAAAACACTTTTTTAGGGAGCTTAATACTATATTTTTATTATATAATAAAAGAAAGCTGAGCCTTAAAAAAGTTAAATAACTTCCTGAATATGAGGTAGTAACTAACACAACCATAAAAAAAGAAAGATATTATTGAATTCCAGTTCAACAAATCAGTATTCTTTTTTTTTTTTTTTTCTGGCTGTGTTGGGTCTTCGTCTCTGTGCGAGGGCTTTCTCCAGTTTCGGCGAGTGGGGGGCCACTCTTCATCACGGTGCACGGGCCTCTCACTGTCACGGCCTCTTCCGTTCTGGAGCACAGGCTCCAGACGCGCAGGCTCAGTAGCTGTGGCTCATGGGCTTAGTTGCTCCGCGGCATGTGGGATCTTCCCAGACCAGGGCTCGAACCCGTGTTCCCTGCATTGACAGGCAGATTCCCAACCACTGCACCACCAGGGAAGCCCCTCTTTTTTTAAATTGATGTGTAGTTGACATATACTCTTATATTAGTTTCAGGTACAAACATAATTTTGCAATATTTGTATATATTTCAAAATTATTACCATAATAAGTCTAGTTAACATCCATTACCATTTATAGCTACAATTTTTTTTCTTGTCATGAGAACTTTTAAGATCTACTCTCTTAGCCTCTTTTAAATATGCAATACAGTATTATTAATTATAGTCAGCATGTTGTACATTATATCCTCATGACATTTATTTTATAACTGGAAGTTTGTACCTTTTGATTCCCTTCGCCTATGCTTTCTGTGTTTAGCAGGATTGTTGTTCTGACTTCATGCTCTCTATCAAAGTTCTGTCTGTTTTCTGCACTTCATTTCTACTATCTATTGAAGTGCATTGGGAAGCAGAACAATTGAGAAATAAAAATGCAAAAACGGTTGAAGTTGTGAACCCTGTCAGCGCCCATGTTCTATTACTCCTTGAAAGATTGGGCTTATTTATATAGCAACACCTCTCTGAGCTCTTTTCCTATGTCCTCCAATGGAAACATGATGCAGAAAATATCCTATGAATAATCCTGTTTACAAAAAGTCTGCATCTACTCTTTCTTTATCTAAATTATGCATTGCCAGTGATTTTTACTCCATTGCCAATGATCTGTTTAGTACAACCTAATCAGAGAAGACCAAGATAACTCATATGACAATACATGTATATCTTTAAACTTTGATCCTAGTTGGAAAATAGATTTTCTCCCTGATGCTCTAATAATCATTTTTAAAGACTTTGATTTTAATCTTTATATAAGGTATTATCTTTATAATTAAGTTTTGTATGTATTTTTAGCATGTACACTTACATTTTATATATACAATTTAGGAATTTATGGAACTGTACCTAATTCTATTATTTAGTGCATTCTGTAGGTAATAAATAAACTAGTGTACTTTATTGATCACTTAATTAATATTCACAGACATGCCTTTTGTAGTGAATTTGTTCCACATATGTTTATATGTAAACAATTGACAGTGTTAAACCATATAAAATGTTATAATTAAAAATACAAATAACACAATTTTATTTAAAATAGTACTGAATTCATAGTTATCTTTAGTTATTATGTACTTTCCCAATACTTGCATACAAACAGGACTATGCAGTAGAAGATTTTATATTAAAATAGAATCCTTATTTTAGGTGACGTTAAGCACCTCTAACATAGCATAGTTATTTCTCAATATTAAATTAACAGGGGAGACAAAGGATTAACTAAAATATAGCCTTAGGAAAGGATGTCAGGAAGTTACTTCATCTCAGAATTGTACATCCTAAGGAATGATTCCATTTGCTCTTTTACACTTTGACATTCATATCCACTACCACATAACTCATCTAATTAGATAATGCTAGATAAATACTGAGAGATTAGCAGTTTCGACCAGTGTCATATATTTTCTAATCCATGAAGAACTACTTATTATATTATTAAATGACATAGCTTTCCTTTATTTCAGTAGGCTTTTATATTTTGCTGCCATTCCAGATAGTTTTGCTGGATTATATTTTAGGTTTACTGCTTCTCCATAATCCATAATGATACAGGTAAATCTCATCAAATATCAAAGCCACATAGACAGCCATCTGTGAAGACACACTATAAATAAATAACCCTATTCAAGTCACTTTCACCTTTTTGTGTCAAAGCAGACTAACACTTTCTTGCCCATGTTTCTAGGGTTTATGTTAGGTTAGGGACTGTTTTCATGTATTTAAACTCTGCAATAATTTATGCATTGCCAATTTGTCTCAAAGATTGGAATTTTCACATATAAGATTTTTAAGTTTTATTTATAATTTTTTCACTATGTGCAGTAATGACAGGAAAGCAAGTTATCTTGTGAATAGAATATTTTAAAGTAGGGGTCCCCAAACCCCAGGCTGCAGACTAGTACTTGTCTGCTGACTAGTACTGGTCTGCGGGCTTTTAGGAATGGGGCTGCACTCACGAGGTGAGTGGCGGGTGAGTGAGTGAAACTTCATCTGCCACTCCCCATCGCTCCCCATCACTCACATTACTGCCTGAACCATCTGCCCCCAACTCCATCCTGGCCGTGGAAAATTGTCTTCCACGAAACTGGTCCCTGGTGCCAAAAAGGTCGGGGACCACTGTTTTAAAGAGTTTGTTCAGAGTTTTTGTCTAAGAAAGGGAGACATAAGAGTAATGCAGGGCAAAAAAGATCACTACGTATAATTTGAGTTCAATATGGAGAAGAGAAAAAAATGCAGTAGAAGCAGTATTTCAACAGA